>NW_016159185.1:67415-94091 GCF_001687245.7 Rhagoletis zephyria
ACACGAACTTGAAATTTTGTATGCAGACATACCAATGGTAGGTGCTAATAGGAGGGTATATATAAACGAGTTTATAAAAGGGCGCGTGGCACATCCCATATGCGCGGAATTTTTTATCAGCTATAACTTCGGACCCATAAGTCACACGAACTTGAAATTCGGTATGCAGACATACCAATGGTAGGTGCTAATAGGAGGGTATATATAAACGAGTTTATAAAAGGGCGCGTGGCACATTCCATGGGCGCGGAATTTTTTATCAGCTATAACTTCGGACCCATAAGTCACACGAACTTGAAATTTGGTATGCAGACATACCAATGGTAGGTGCTAATAGGAGTATATATATAAACGAGTTTGTAAAAGGGCGCGTGGCACATTCCATGGGCGCGGAATTTTTTATCAGCTATAACTTCGGAACCATAAGTCACCCGAACTTGAAATTTGTTATGCAGACATATCAATGGTAGGTGCTTATAGTAGGGTATATATAAACGCGTTTGTAAAAGGGAGCGTGGCACATCCCATAGGGGTGGAATTTTTTATCAGATATATCTACGGAACCATAAGTCACACGAACTAGAAATTTGTTATGCAGACATATCAATGGTAGGTGCTTATAGTAGGGTATATATAAACGCGTTTGTAAAAGGGAGCGTGGCACATCCCATAGGGGTGGAATTTTTTATCAGATATATCTACGGAACCATAAGTCACATGAACTTGAAATTTGGTATGCAGACATACCAATGGTAGGTGCTAATAGGAGGGTATATATAAACGGGTTTGTAAAAGGGCGCGTGGCACATCCCATAGGTGCGGAATTTTTTATCAGCTATAACATCGGAACCATAAGTCTCACGAACTTGAAATTTGGGATGCGGACATACCAATGGTAGGTGCTTATAGGAGGGTATATATAAACGAGTTTGTAAAAGGGCGCGTGGCACATCCCATAGGCGTGGCATTTTTTATCAGCTATATCTACGTAACCATAAGTCACACGAACTTGAAATTTGGTATGCAGACATACCAATGGCAGGTGCTTATAGGAGGGTATATATAAACGAGTTTGTAAAAGGGCGCGTGGCACATCCCATAGGCGTGGCATTTTTTATCAGCTATATCTACGGAACCATAAGTCACACGAACTTGAAATTTGGTATGCAGACATACCAATGGTAGGTGCTTATAGGAGGGTATATTTAAACGCGTTTGTGAAAGGGGGCGTGGCACATTCCATAGGAGCGAATTTTTTATCAGCTATAACTTCGGAACCATAAGTCTCTTGAACTTGAAATTTGGGATGCGGACATACCAATGGTAGGTGCTTATAGGAGGGTACATATAAATGAGTTTGTAAAAGGAGGCGTGGCACATCCCATAGGCGTGGAATTATTTATCAGCTATAACTTCGGGACCATAGGCCCTCCTAACTTGAAATTTGGTATGTAGACATATAAATGGTAGGTGCTTATACGAGGGTATATATAAACGTGTTTGTAAAATGGGGCGTGGCACATCCCATAGGGGTGGAATTTTTTATCAGATATATCTACGGAACCATAAGTCACATGAACTTGAAATTTGGTATGCAGACATACCAATGGTAGGTGCTAATAGGAGGGTATATATAAACGAGTTTGTAAAAGGGCGCGTGGCACATTCCATGGGCGCGGAATTTTTTTATCAGCTATAACTTCGGAACCATAAGTCACACGAACTTGAAATTTGGTATGCGGACATATCANGGAACCATAAGTCACACGAACTTGAAATTTGGTATGCAGACATACCAATGGTAGGTGCTTATAGGAGGGTATATTTAAACGCGTTTGTGAAAGGGGGCGTGGCACATTCCATAGGAGCGAATTTTTTATCAGCTATAACTTCGGAACCATAAGTCTCTTGAACTTGAAATTTGGGATGCGGACATACCAATGGTAGGTGCTTATAGGAGGGTATATATAAATGAGTTTGTAAAAGGAGGCGTGGCACATCCCATAGGCGTGGAATTATTTATCAGCTATAACTTCGGGACCATAGGCCCTCCTAACTTGAAATTTGGTATGTAGACATATAAATGGTAGGTGCTTATACGAGGGTATATATAAACGTGTTTGTAAAATGGGGCGTGGCACATCCCATAGTCGTGGAATTTTTTATCAGCTATAACTTCGGAACCATAAGTCTCACGATACCTTAGTTAATTTTTGAGTGAACTAATAATAATAATAGATTGGCGCTTACACATATGTTAGTGTTTGGCCGAGCTTCTCCTCCGATTTGTGGCGTGCGCCTTGATGTTGTCACACAAAGCGGAGGGACCTACAGTTTTACGCCGACTCCGAACGGCGATTGTATTTTTATGAGAAGCTGTTTTTCATGGCAGAAATACACTCGGAGGTTTGCCATTGCCTGCCGAGGGACGACCGCTGTTAAGAAAAAACCTTTTTTCTATATTTGCGATGTTGCTTTGACCAGGGTGAATAGGGAATTTGAGTGAACTAAGTGAATAAAAAATTATGTAAAAGTAATAATTAGTGTTTAAAATTTGAGATTTGGATAAGAATAAAATAAATAAATAATTCAAGCAGTTATTAAATATTCTTAATATTTGTCTATACTTTGGCTTGTTGATTGATAATTGAAATTACTCAAATAATTATATTAATCGTGTAATTAAAAAAATTCAAAAATAATTGAAAAAGATAAAAAAAACAAAATGATGATGTAATTAAAATTAACGAATTAATTAAAATATTTCGTTTAAGTAATTAATTATTAATCATTAAGAAGGGGCTAATGTCGGTATTTAATCATTAAACGGTTATCCAAAAAAACATGGTTTAATTAATAATCATTATGAACATTAATCATTATTTAACAGCTATGGTAAAATTACCAGTACGTACTCGCTTTAACGGGTTAAAATATACTCAAATAAATGTTATAATATTTTGTGTACTCTATTTTATTAAACTGTCGAAGTCAAATAAAACAGGGCATGAATAAATCGTTTTGTACTTGGTACAAGTCTGGTCATTTTCGAACTAGTTCGGCTTCAGTTAGGAAATTCTAGTTGTAAACTAGTATTTTTCCTGACTAGTTTGGGGTTTCACTGCAGGGTATGAACAATACAGCTCACCAATTCTGAACGAATGAAAATGAACACTCAATGCTTCAATAAGATACATATCGAGCCCTAACCGCCAAAATAACGTAAGCGACATTTTTTTTTCAAAATTTTCTTTTTGATGCAGAAATATTCCTAGAGCATCTAGATACATTTTTGCATCAAAAAGAAAATTTTGAAAAAAATGTCGCTTACGTTATTTTGGCGGTTAGGGCTCGATATGTAGAGGCCAAAATTTAACAAAATCTTCATTGGTGTCTTTGAGCTTGTTAGTCTTGCAAACTGCAACTGCTATGGCTATTATTGTTATAGATCCTTGTTGCACTTGTATAGGTTGTGAAAATTTTGATATATTGAATTGTTGAACTGCTTTTGAAGTTGTTGATGATGTAGTTGTTGTCGCAATTGTTGCACTTATGTACATATATATTTACTCTTAATGATGTTTGGAATTCATGTTATACATGATTGTGGAAAGAAAGTTTTGCTTAAGAGATGATTAAATGATGATATGACGTAACTTATTGCAGACATAAATTGTTGTACACGATGCAATTATTATAACTTGTATAATTATTCGTCTCCTGGCAGGATCGCCAATATGTAGAGTTAAAATATGTTATTCCAAGGCATATCAAACAGGTAGTAGCATGTATTTTGTTGTTGCTTCTGGTATCGAAAGTGTCAAAAACTGTTCTGATTTTTTTCTTCTACATCAAAGCGTGCAATGTGATATACAAAAAAATATAAAATTGAAATTGTAAAAAATTAAAATTGTTGCATGCTGGTTTAAACTTTTGTTAACTGGGCGTTGTGTATATCAAAATCAATACTTAAACTTTTGTCAGTGGTTAACTACGCACTGTGAATTTGGCCCCTCGAAATTTTTGTGAGAAATTAAAAATATTCGACATTTTTGAAAAAAAAAAAAATTTAAAAAAATCAAATCAGCTGCTATAATGTTACTACCTATTCAATGTGCCTTGTGTTATTCTAATTTTAAATGTTTATTAAAGCATGTTTATGTTTATGAAAGCAAATTCTCATATTGATATATTCAAACACAGTCATGAACCATGATTCAATAATACAAGGTTGTGTTATTTGTGACAGCTAAAATTTGACACTCCTTTATCTAGATTTGTATTTTGGAAGTAGGAGAAAGGGGAAGAATGTGATCGTCTTTTGCGAAAACGGTAGTAGAATGGTACTACAAAAAGTACGCAAAGTATACAATTAGAAGTAAAATGTGTATTATTAATTCTATGCGAATTTGCAATATATTTGGTGTTTTAATGGAAATACTAAACAATACATAAAAATATGCGTTTTTGATTTAAGTTATTCGTCATTTCCTGGAACAAATCTAGAATACCGACCGTTCAGCTATGCAAAAACGAATAATGCAGATCAATAGAACTTTTTATGCTCATTTCAACCATGCGCAAGTAAAAAATGAAGACGTTCTAGAAGGTTAAAGTTCAGCTTTATTTTAAATATTAATACCTTATGAACTATATAACCGATTAAAAAACTAATGACGTCACCATAAAGATAATTAATTTGTTCTTCAGCTGATGTACATAATTTATAGCTTTTTGTATTTTTAAACCAAAACCACTAAAAAACGAACAAATGTTATTTTTTCATGAAATAACCTTTTTGTAAAAAACGGCATAATTAATGGTAAAGAAATTTATATTATTTAGAAAGTACAAGTTATTATCTTTAATTCGATATTACATATTTTATCATGACCTACTTTTGGGTTTCAACAATTTAGTGATAATAAAAAATACAAATAAACCTCTTATATCTTCTTTTTTTACCAGTGACAAATAAATTTGGTATCGTTGAAATCAGCGTAAAAAGTTCTATCAATCGGCATNAAACCTATTATATTTTCTTTATTTTTTACTTGCGCCAAATAAATTTGGTATCGTTGAAATCAGTGTAAAAAGTTCTATCGATCGGCATTTTTGGTTATTTTATAGCTAAACGGTCGCTATTCTACACTTGTTCTAGAAAATTACGCAAACGAAGGTGATGCCAACGAATATTTAGTATGACGAATTTTTGGTTTTACTACTAATATCACTAGAAACTATAGAGTAAGCAACATTCTGCACAAGTAAAGGAGCCGATTTTATGTGTGGGAGCGAGAAGACTGTTTTATTACAAAACCTTTCTCTTATTGAATCATGGTCATGAACAAAATTAAATTAAATAAAACAAATAAACAGGTAAATAAAGCTTAAAGTATTAAACCCTACATTGATGTGGTGGTATTATTTGGTTACTTGTTAGAGAAGGTTGTATTTTTTTCAATAGAAGTTTTTCAAATATTTTGGAAAATACAGAAATCAAGCTATTGGGCCGATATGAATTTACTACCGTCGGATCTTTGCCTGGCTTTGCACCATAATTATTTCCGAAAGTTTCCATAACTCGGGGGAGTGCCGCAACTTAAGCATTTTATTAAAACTATGTAACAAAAAACGTACGGCAGTTAGTGGAAGTTCCTCTATTTATCATTTCACCTGTAATCCTATCGTAACCAGGCGCTTTATTCTTCTGAATGTCGTGAACAAAAGTGTTAATTAAACCGAGACCGAAAATAACTGGCCCATTTATTGCTGTGTCACAAATTGACATTTATTTCTTGTTATAAAAAAGGCGTGAGTACTAGGTACTCATGAAATTTGATGTGGAAACATATGCGTATGGCAAAGCATAAAAGTAGTGGTACATATAAATATAAATATAATCTCAGCTGTCAAATTGGTTGTGCTTGTTATTCTCACAACTCGAGGAAAAGTTAAGCTTCTTCTCTGTGCCACCGTAGTACATTTTTTCTGCTACACATATTATGCTATTTAATAATATTTTAACTTAGTATTTTATTAAAAATACCTTTCCAAACCTCTTTTCCTTGCTAGCGTAAATTTTTGTTTATTTTTACATTTGACATTCCTCCTCTTCTTCGCAAGTATAATCGGTAAAACTAGGTTGGACACCAAAAAGTTGTCGGTTTAATCTGAGATAATTTTGTATTTATTTAAATTTTGTATGGCTGATCTCTTTTTCTAATTACAGATTAAGGAGTTAAGCTCGAAAACGAGGATAATTTTTTAATATGTAAACCTATTATTAGGCGATTCAGTTACATACATAGACATGTTAGGTTAGAAAGTAAACATTAATTTCACTTAGATTTATTCAGTTTGCTGATTTATTTATTTTTATTCATTTTAATTTTTAATTTTTTTTAATACATGAAATTATCGGTATGATTGATAAAATATGATACTTATATATCTATACTTGTGACACAAGGGCATTAAAATATCTTAAAAAAACCGCATCAGTTACTGTTTTCGAGCTTGTAATTTGAGCGTTTCTATTTGTATATATTCCTAAATTTAGTTTTTCTTTTCGGAATAAACAGGCATGTTCTGCAAATCGTACGATTTCAAATCGGTTCGGTGCTAGAAACACATCATTTACGTTATGTCCATCGATTTAGCGCCAAATTTTTCCCTCTTTAATATAAATCCTCCGAAATAGATTTTGTAAATTGCACCGATTTGAAATCGTACGATTTGCAGAACATGCCTGATAATCTGTGGTTCTGCTTCATCTGTCGCTAGGTTTATGTTAAAGTCATGAATACATATAACTTACCATCTTTCGGTTGCAAAATGGGAAGCTGAATTCATTTGTTCGGCATTTCCTCTTACTCTTGTCTTCTCTTTGTGTAATCTTGTATTAGCTCTGATCCAGTACTGAATGAACTTACAAGTTTTTACACGAACTTGCAGGAGGATCCCGTACTCCAAAATCATATAAATGAGAGCGATTTTTGGAGAGTTGTGTAGAGAATGAAGTTGCAAGATTTTACCCGATGCTTTTTTGTTCCCGTACTTTTTGCTGTTACTCACTTTTTACTCTCACTTCAGAGAGTGATTTTGCTGTTTACCGTTTTTACAGGATTTTACACGAAAAGTATGTATTGGATCAGGGCTATTATAACATCCATACATATGTATATTATACATATATTCATGTATGTTCATCAGTTATCAACGGTCCCAGTTAAAATGAATTGAATTTTTTTTTAATTTTCGCCTTGTTTTTTTATCAATAGACTACTAAACCTATGCCTAAAACCATCTACGAATATCAAAACCAGTTGAAACAAATGAGTTCATACATACATATGTAAGTATACATATAGGTACAAAGTCGTATGCATGTGCGGAGTTTGCATAATCGGAAGTAATAATCAATTGTACCGCATTTCCTCTTACTCTGCATATACTTAAATGTATGCAACCATTTGGAATAGCACAGGACGCTTCTAATGAAATTAAAAATTTGCTACTGCAATGCACATGCTTAGCCCTTCGAAATTTTCTGCTGGGCTATGCCTTACAGCTTCGCAAATTTTACCCCTACACTCGGAAAAAGGTTTAGTTATAATTACCAAGATTTGGTTATAGTGACCAAGCGGCTTAGTTGGATATGGCGAAATAAATATCTAGTTCACGAAAGTCTGCAATTTACTTGAGACTTCTAGTTGGGACAAATGTATATTTGTTAATAATTACAAAACGACTACCTTGAGTGGACAATATTGTTAGTTGAATAAAATCATTCTTGAGCAAATATAAACAATGCTTTGGTTGATACAAGTTTTCAATTAATTTTGTGAACTTGCTGTAGACGTGAATCAGCTAACCGTTTATTATTAAAACAAAAGTTTCAGTTTGACACAAATAAAAATTTACTCGATGATTGTTGTGTTTATCTTCTTCTTTTATTTGCATATATTAAGCATAAAAAATACATACATATTTACATAAATAGTTACTAGTGTAAATAATACATATGTATATGGTGGTAAGAATTTCCTAAAAAGAAACGATGNTTGAATTTTTTTTTAATTTTCGCCTTGTTTTTTTATCAATAGACTACTAAACCTATGCCTAAAACCATCTACGAATATCAAAACCAGTTGAAACAAATGAGTTCATACATACATATGTAAGTATACATATAGGTACAAAGTCGTATGCATGTGCGGAGTTTGCATAATCGGAAGTAATAATCAATTGTACCGCATTTCCTCTTACTCTGCATATACTTAAATGTATGCAACCATTTGGAATAGCACAGGACGCTTCTAATGAAATTAAAAATTTGCTACTGCAATGCACATGCTTAGCCCTTCGAAATTTTCTGCTGGGCTATGCCTTACAGCTTCGCAAATTTTACCCCTACACTCGGAAAAAGGTTTAGTTATAATTACCAAGATTTGGTTATAGTGACCAAGCGGCTTAGTTGGATATGGCGAAATAAATATCTAGTTCACGAAAGTCTGCAATTTACTTGAGACTTCTAGTTGGGACAAATGTATATTTGTTAATAATTACAAAACGACTACCTTGAGTGGACAATATTGTTAGTTGAATAAAATCATTCTTGAGCAAATATAAACAATGCTTTGGTTGATACAAGTTTTCAATTAATTTTGTGAACTTGCTGTAGACGTGAATCAGCTAACCGTTTATTATTAAAACAAAAGTTTCAGTTTGACACAAATAAAAATTTACTCGATGATTGTTGTGTTTATCTTCTTCTTTTATTTGCATATATTAAGCATAAAAAATACATACATATTTACATAAATAGTTACTAGTGTAAATAATACATATGTATATGGTGGTAAGAATTTCCTAAAAAGAAACGATGAAACAGGAACAGTCATGCGAAAACCCAGGTCAGACTTCTCTAAGGCATTTGACAAAGTCAATCACTCATTGTTAGTGCATAAATTACAGGCCTACGGTATCACTGGTACACTTTTAAAGTTTCTAACTTGCTTCTTACGTGGAAGGAAGCTTGTTGTTACAATTGGGTCTACGAAATCAAGTTTGCTTGTTAATGTCTGGTCAGGAATCCCACAAGGGACTCATTGTGGACCTCTCTTGTTCCTTATATTCATTAATGACTTGCCGTATCAATTTAAATTCGCTAAGTGTTTAATGTTCGCTGACGATGTTAAATTATTTCTTAGAGTTCGAGACCTGTCGGACTGTGCTAAACTTCAACGTGATCTTAATAGTTTTGAATAATGGTGCACCATGAATAGCTTGTTTTTAAACGGGAATAAATGTTTTGTTGTAACATATTCAAGAATTAATAACACCATTCAATTTAATTACAAATTGAATGACTTTGATTTATTCCGCACCTTTGAGATGAAGGATTTAGGTGTTTACTTTGACTCGAAGCTCTCCTTCTCTAAGCACGTTGACTTTATTATTGCCAAATCATTTGCCATGATTGGTTTCATAAGGAGGAACTCTGAGGACTTTAACGATCCTTTGACTTTGAAGTCGCTCTATGTTTCGTTGGTAAGAAGCAGACTTGAATACTGCTCATTCATTTGGAATCCGTACTACGATACTCATTCAGCAAAAATCGAAAAGGTTCCAAGAGTGTTCACTAAAATAGCTTATTTCAAACTAAATTGGCAGAATGGCCTTGCATCATATACTGCCAGACGTAAGTTGATGGGGCTCCAAACTCTTCATGAAAGAAGAATTTGTTCACCCTTATTTTTGCATATAATGTCATGAATGAGCACATCAATTGTCCATTGTTAGCCCGTTTATTCAAATTTTATATTCCACCGCGAGATTTGAGGCGAAATAGGTTAACAGATATTATGAAGATCTCGATTTTAGTGCAAGTTTGGATAGATTTAAGCTCCAATTATTTTCTATTTTTAATTAATTAATTAGTCTGTAAGAAGCATTTGACTTTGTAGACTGTAAATAAATAAATATCTGCTGGAAGTGCTGGTTTACGTATTCTGCTTTGTTTTTCCTTGGCTAAATATATATATCCACTGAGAAACCCCGGTTGGCATCAAACTTTTTATTCTTAAATAACTATGCGCACACCGAAATTACTCGCCGCGATGGCGCAGCTGAAACTGAGACAAACAAGTCATAGCACACACCTTTCTTTCTCTACCTAGCGCAGTGATCGACATGCCATAGCTTACTGAGGGCTCTGTGACTACACGAGTGTTTCACCCATATACAACAGCGGTAGCGGAGCAATGATTTCCACACACGCAGTCTCATTCATTGAATCGTTTTTATGCAATGGTCGGCATACTAGCGCATTCAAACGATTCAATAAGTGGGAGTGCGTGCATTGCTCAGCTGGCGCTCTTCGTATGTGAAACTCACATGTGCTCAGAGAGCGCTCAGCATTAATATGGTCCGCTCTCAAACCAAATCGTGGTTGCCTCAACTAAGATTTGGTAACTATGACTAAACCATGTGTTGAAAGAAAGGTGTATTAGCATAGCTTAATGTCATCCTTTTATGAACCATACGTTGAGTTGAATGGTATTTGTAGAAATATACTTCAAAAAAATATTTATTAGTATTTACCAACCCCTTCAACTAGATTAACGATTTGGTACAACCTAGATGAATATTAGAACCTTCAATATATTTAGTTATAATTACCAACCCATAGTAATAGTTCCCAATCCTTGGTAGCAGTTCCCAAATATTGTCAAAATTCGGGAACTAAATATCTTTAGTTGTCGAAACTAATCATTTTTCTCAGTGTAGTTTTCTTTTAAGTAGTATAGTTTATTTATTGAATGGACGAAGATGGGCCGAAAATCAAGCTTTGGCTTGGATACGAGTAGTGATTAAAAAGTTTCAGTGTGTAAAGTATGTAAAAAAGTTTATAACTGTGATAATTTGAGTGAGCAAAAATAGTTTTACTTGTTATTCTTTATTGTTTGCTTTTTCATTATATATCGAGCCCAAACCGCCAAAATAACGTTAGCGAAGATTTTATTTTTGCTGCAGAAGTGCATCTTGATGCTATAGGAATATTTCTGCATCAAAAAGAAAATTTTGAAAAAAATGTCGCTTACGTTATTTTGGCGGTTAGGGCTCGATATTTTCTCTGCATCATAATTAAACTTATTAACTCACCTTTTCAACAAAAAAAATAAAAATTGCATTAATAACTGCGGTTGGGCTTTATTTTCGATTCCATTTCTCAGTCATTAACAAGGGTTTTTGCTGCTTTTGATATAAACGTTTAAACGAAAACGTACCAAGGTTCGGGACTATAAACTTCGGCAAGTTAGTAGCTATAGCGAAAATGGAACAAGTGTTACTGGCTGTGGTTTTCGAACGACTGACTTTAATGAGTATAAGTATGATGTTACAACAACTTTATAAGTTCATGGGGTTGTCATACACAGCAAATTAGGCACTAACTTATGTACAGTACGAAATTCATTTGGATAATTCAAAAAAAGGTATTAAAGTATTAAAAGTAATAGTACAAGTGCAACTTAATATTTCAATGTAATTCAATGTAATTGTGATCTGCCCGAACATTCCGGCCCCGTTGACACGACCTGTGTCGTTCAATGCAAAGGTAGTAATGCCAGCTTATGTATGGCACGGCGAATGCTACCATTGCGTGTTCGAATTTTAGCAACACGCACCATTCCATCGGTCCCTGTTAAGCTAAGCGTACACGGTAGAGAAATCTCTCGAGAGTTTCACTGAAATAAAAACCTCCTCTCTCAATTAAGTTTACACGGTAGAGCAACTCTAGGAGATATTCACTCTAGCTAGAGACAAAATAGAGAAATTTCAACTTTTATCTATCACGTACTCTACAAGCTGTGTACACGGTAGACAATAGTTACCTCTCGCCTAGAGTTAGTTTTCTATATCGAATTGTTGTCAACGCTTGTATGTATATATGTATTGCCACGATGTAGAAAATAAAGTTGACGCCATCAGCGGAGCGCTAACCCTTCGTCGATTTGACAGCATTCACCTATTTCTGACGTCATAAAATACATTTTCGCAATATGAACAAAAATTAAATTTTCAAATTGTACTTATTTGCCAAAAAAAATTGTACCTAAAAGCAGACAAATGTACCTAAAAATTAAACATGGCAACCTCTCTCTTCGGTACTATGTGTACTTTTGGAATCGAATCAAACAACCTTTAATATTCAAAATTCCCTTGAACGGAGTTTCTCCGAGCAGTTCCAGCCAATCTACTATACATATGTATGTAAGTATTCACCAAGTTGAGTAAGTGGCCTGGTACTCTAACAAAACAGCAGATAACTCAAGCAACGACTATTGCCAGAGTGCCAGACCACCTGCTCAATTTGTGAATACCCCTTATGTTTTCAAAGGACGGAGGCTATTGGAAAAGCCATTGAAATACCAATGAAAATAAGAGGATGATTCCCGGTACATTATTTGGCTACGTTCTAATTGCACTTAAAATTGTGCTTGTATCGAATATACGACTTAATGTCGTAGCCATTTCAAAATTTAACAATCTGTAATGAAGTTCATTGTCAAGACTTTACTATACGTCTCCGTAGAGCAAAAAGTCTATTTAGCTCGCTAAATAGAGCGTAGAGTTGTCGTAGAGTTTTCGATCTAGCTTCGTTGGACTGTGTACACGGCGAAAAAGTCTCGCTATATAACTCTCACATAGACTTTGTAGGTGAGTCTCTCGTAGAGCTCTATTGAGTGTTTACACGTCTCTAGCGAGATTTTTGTCTAAATCTCGCGTTTTTTCTCTACCGTGTACACTTAGCTTAACGACATCGGCAACTCTACCCAGCAGCCACTTCTGTGGGGGCAAATTGTCCTCGTGGACGACCACTATGGAACCAACCTCGACGTTGCGCTGAGGTTTCGACCATTTGGCTCTGCTCTGAAGCTCGAGCAGATACTCTCGCCGGAATGCACACCAGAATCGATCCTTTAGGCAAGATATGCGTTGCCATCGCCTTGAGTACGGCGGGTTCTCGTCGTTGGTGGAAGGCTCGGGTACGGCTTTGAGTGCGCAACCGATTAGCAAATGCGCTGGTGTAAGTGCCTCCCCGTCGTTGGGGTCTTCGGACACAGGAGCTATTGGTCTTGAATTTAGGACGGCTTCGATTTCCACTAACACGGTGGTCAACTCTTCGAAAGTTAAATTGACGGCGGCCTCCCACAAACCGCCGAAGTGAGGAGCGCGCGGGGGGCTGAATTCGAACTTGACGCCTTGATCCGCGGCGAAGTCCAGTATTTGCCTTCGCTTCGCTTCGGTGAAGAACATTTCGTGTAGCTCCCTCAACTTTGCTTCGGCTCCGACGAAATTTGTGGCGTTGTCGCACGCAACCTTCTCCGGTAGTCCTCTCCTCCCGATGAACCTTTTGAATCAAGAAATAAAAGAATTAGTGGACAGATCAGAAACCGCTTCTATGTGGACAGCTTTGGACGAAAAACAAACAAATACAGCTACATAAGTTTTTTAGGGAGGCTTGCCACGAATTTTATACGATGTATATATTGGGCCACAAAAATCAATGCCGGATATCAAGAACGGTCTTACAGATAATAGTCGGTCCTTAGGCAAATTTCCCATAATTTGGGTCAGCAACTTTAACTTGTACCTAAAGCAATGAGTGCAACTATATACCACCTTTCGAGCTACTTCTCTTGCGTTTATCGACCAAAGTTTTAAACGCATTAATCCGACCAGAACTCTTGACCCAGCATGGCAATTAGTCACAGGTAAATAAGTGGCATATAATGCTACAAATCGAGTTTTTGTATTATACGGCTGAGGAGCGTTTTTTAATCGGCCACCTACCCCTAACAGCAGAAATTTTCTACCACTTTCTTCATATTCGTGCAAGAACGGGTTAAGCCTTTGTATCTGCTTATCAACCGGCAATGAATTGTGGATACAGTTTATAACGTCAGCATATTCTTCGTGCTGTATGGTTTCAACAATTTTTAAAAATGCTAATTCGAGCTCCTGCGCAGTAATTTGAGGCTGTGTATTTCTATCTATGGTTGGCTTAATAAAGCGATAAACATAAGCAAAAATTCGTAAAATGTTTGAATATGTGGAGCAATTATCCACGACTTTCCTAATTATGATGGGCTCTCTTTCGACAGCCAGCGCGACCACCGTTGATTTGCGAATTTCTGAGAACTTGAGATTTTCTGGTGGCTCTAGATGTTTGTTTACTGGCCAATTTTCCTCGTCTTTAGCTAAAAAGCTTGGACCATCGAACCACATCGATTGACGTAACTCATCCACGTTACAACTACGTGAAACGATATCTGCTGGATTGTGGGCAGTGGGAACATGACGCCAAATTGCTTCATTCGACCATTCCTGAATATCGGCAACCCTGTTTCCGACAAAGGTTGATAGCAATGAAGGGTGGTTTTTGAGCCAATATAATTCAATCTCTGAGTCGCTCCAAAACATGACCTTTTCAGTGTATGGTAATAGATTTTGAGCGATAACTTGCCACAATTTTGCAAGTAAGTGGGCGGCACACAATTCGAGTCTAGGCAGGGTTTTAGTCATAAGTGGAGTAACGTTCGATTTGGCTGTATAAAGGATCGTTTTGTATTGATTATGGCATATGCTGCGAATGTAAATGCAACAGCCGTAAGCACGCATCGAGGCATCAGCAAACCCGTGAACTTGAATTTTTGATTTTGACGATATGTTCACGTAACGTGGAATCTTTATATCTGGAAATTTTCGAAAATTTTCCGTAAAGCTCTCCCAACTTGTAGCCACAGCAAAGGGCACAGACTCGTCCCAGTCCAACTTATGCAACCAAAGGTCTTGCAACAGTAATTTTGCCTTTGTGACGACATAAAAGACCAAGTTGGTCGAACAAGCGGGAGGACACCGACAAAGTATTCCGCTTCGTTGCCTTCAAATCATCAAATTTGTCCACCAGACTAAAATGGAGCTCATCGCTTTTTGGATGCCACAAAATACCCAACGTTTTAGTGGTTTCAGTGTCGTTAAATGTTATCGGCTTTTCAATATTGTGGCTATCTTTCAAGAAATTTTTGTTCGAATACCACTTTGCTAATTTAAAACCACCTGACTCGAGAATTTTTATAACTTGGCCTTTGATTATTTCCAGCTCACCTAGTGTATCAGCGCCTGACAATAAATCGTCCACATAAAAGTGGTCCTGGATTACCGCCGAACCCACAGGCATTTTGTCTCGATTCTGATTGCTAAGTTCGGTCAAACATCGAATTGCTAAATATGGTGCAGGTGAATATAAATACTTATAGGCATATTCGGGTTTTTCCTCCACAAAACGAGCTGAAAATTTCGGTCTGCTTCATGAATTAGTACCTGTCGGTACATTTTGCTAATATCCGCAGTAATGGCGAACTTACGGCAACGAAAATTTAGCAGAGTCGTATAAAGCTCTGGTTGAATTGTGGGACCGACCATTAACGTTTCGTTCAACGAAATATTCGAAGAGGTCTTGCACGAAGCATCAAACGCAACCCTTAACTTAGTTGTCAAACTGTCTGGCCGAACGACAACTTAATCGGTATAAAATAATGTGGACCAGTGGGTATACAATTCTCTGTTTTTGACATAAGGCCAAGTGTCAAATATTCTGTCATAAACTGATTGTACATATCTCGAATTTCGGGGGTTTTTAAAAGCCTACGTTCAAGCGACAAAAATCTTCGCTTTGCGGTTTCTATGATGAGCCGAGCGAAAATGGAATCATTTTGAATGGGAGACGAACCTCAAACCGACCAGATGGCAAAAGTTTTGTGTTTGCTATAAAGTGTTCTTCACATTTATTATGTTCTGTTGATAGGGTTTTTAATCTCATTGGGCCTTCTTCGATTTCCCAAAATTTTCGGACGAACGCATCAAGAGAGGCCAATTGTGTTTCACTGCTCGTATTTACCAAATTGCAAGACCTATTTTCACAGCTTTCAACCGATTTGTACCGACCAGATACAATCCAACCAAGCAATGTTTTTTGCAATGTTGGCAGCGATTCATTCAATTTTATTTGACCGACACACAAGAGTTCAAAAAATATGTCATCTCCAATTAAAAGGTAAATTTTTTGCCGTTTGTTAAAGTCAGTATCAGCCAACTCAATATTCTCCGGGATTTGCCACGGTTCTACGGGCAAGTTTACCTCTGGTTGATAGCCAGATATCGATTTTATCTCCCAAATTTCTGCTTGAAACTCGAAATCTCAGGACTTAACCGTGGCTGCAACCTTGTGCTTTAAATTTGCATTTATTTCTCCAATTCCTGATAAATGTAAATCTTTATATTGCCGCTTTAATTGCAAGTTATGAGCACATTCCTCACTTATAAAATTAACTTGAGAGCCGGAGTCTAAAAGTGCTCGTACGGTTAAAGTCTTCCCAAAACGATCTTTTATTTTGAAACATGATGGTAGGAGCTTTGATTTGATTCTTGTACTGAGGCAGAAGCAGCAGCAGCTGCAGGATTGGAAGGAATCAACGGCAAAGTGGTATTGCTACAATTATTTGCTTGAACTTTATATCTGTGCAGTAGTGAATGATGAGAACGACGACAAATTCGGCATTGAGACCGATTACAGTTGCGGACTGAATGCCTTTTCAGGCAATTAATGCAGTACCCACCCTTCTAAACAAAATCGAAGCGGTTGGCGGCTGGCAGAGCAGCGAACCCAACCTGGTGCGAAATAAAGTCAATTGACATTACCTTTTTAAAAACGAAATAAAATCCATTGACATTAATTCTCTTTCAAACATTAAATTTGCTTAGCTTCGCGGCGCCACACCGCGCTACGACAAATTAGTTTTTGTGCAAATCGCAGATAGAGGGTATTAATGAATTCAAGCCCTCGATATTTCACATTTTAATATTTGTAAGTTAATGGAAGCAGGGATGCCAACTTGGCTCAAACCGTGCCATTTGTCCCAATTTAACTTCAAATGGCACTTAATTTTTCAATTTGGCACAAAGTGCCAAAATGGCACTTTTGTAAAAAAATAACATTTCAATAAATTTTTCTGAAATCCTTTGCGTGCATTTCTTTTTCTCAACTAAAATTTTCTAATTTATAAAGGCTATTCAACTGGTTCATCTTATTTTATTATTGCACTTTTGTTTGGAAAATGTAGCTTTATTTTATTGCTAAATGTGAATGATTAAAAGGAATGACACCTTTTTTGGCACTTTTATTTTTCTATTTGGCACTTTTTTATCCTCAATATTGCACCTCATAAGTAAGGATAGTTGGCAGCCCTGACGGGAAGATTTCTGCTGTGTTGTGGGCAACAACTTGTCTGCAGTAAAAAAGCATATAATTTGTGTTTCAAAAGTGTGTGAAAACCAATCCATTAACTTATATGATCTCGGTTCCGATATTAAATAATCAATAATTGTTTATTCGCATTTTGGCACATTGGCTCGTTGAATGTGCCATCTAATAAATAGTGTCGTAATTCTCCTTAGCTGCTTTTAAATACGGTGACCATATTTATGAGATCCGAATACGGGACAAAAAATTATTTTCAATTTTTTCCACAACAGCTTACAGATTTTAAAGCCTTCTTCAATGATCCTGGATGAATTAGCCCTGAAACAGTATCATTTTAGTAATACCACAAATTTTTAGGATAATTTTCTCGAGAGTTCTACCGCGTATAATTTCTAAAAAAAAAATCGTTAAATTTAAGTCGCTAAGGCTTACCATTCATTTTTGGCAATTTGTTTTTTGTTGACGGTGTTACGCATTTTTTCATACAAAGTAAGTATGTTCGACGATTTTTTTGAAAGATAAGCAAATGAGCAGCACTTTCCACTCATACTTTATTATACTCAATTTTAATATGTTACAAAACTGCAAACCAAATTTTTTTCTGAAGATTCTAATAAAAAATTTAAAATTTTGGTGAAACATTGCAGAATTAATTTTCATAGTTTTTTACACAAAGTTGGAGATTTGGTATTATATGGTTTTTGATAGGAAAAGATCTTTACTTTCATAAAATAAATAATAATTATTAAATAAACTAAGGCAAAATAGCCAAAACTTACTTAAATGTGAAGTCCTAATTTCTAATTTGACCAATGTATGTATTCCTTGATTCGAATCAGAGGCATTCAAATTGGAAAATAATTGTTTATGGAAAAAATTACTATCATATACCATCATTATTTGAAACTCGTTCATAGGCATGCCATTTTAATGACCTGTTAAGGCGTCGAAGTACCGAATACGGGACAAATACAGGACACTAAAAGAAATACAGAACATTTGCCGTCCCGTATAAAATAAATAAATTACCAGGACAATGGGTCAAAAAAGAGGACTGTCCCGTATAATACAGGACGGATGGTCAACGTACTTTTAAATGATGTCGTTCCACAAATTGCTGGCGGAGACATGAATACAGTGTAAGAAAATTCTTTTTCTATAATTGTTTCCTTATAGAAAGGTTGGTTTCTTTTCCACCTTAGACATTCCGAATTCGTTCAAAATATGCTAATTTAAAACACAGAATTCTTTCAGTGTTCCTCCGGGGTTTTTGGACATGGACTGTTTCATCAATTTAATAGTGTTCGCTTTATTTTTGTGGAAACGAAAAATGTTTTGCAAGTTATGGATCATTTCTACACTCTTTCTTAAAATATTTCTCGTATTCCAGCTGTGCGTAGGTGTTTAGTTTTTCGCATCGTGTTTTTACATATTCGTAATTTAAAATTTTTTAATAAAATCAATTGGTGGTAGTTCATGATTGTGTGTGGATTAATACCACAACACTGAGGATTTGGCAATAACCTTTTTCATCTATTAAAAAACAACACTTTCGGGGCAATGTTTATTGTAAGAACAACATTTTTTTCTATGAATCGATACACTTTAAGCATTGTTGACGCTATTTCCATTTTAATGAGGAAATAGCGTCAATGACTTTATTTCCAAATAAAGTCAATTGACCTTATTTCCATTGACCTTATTACCTGTCACCGTATATAGAATGACTGATTTGTTTACAAAAGGTGCATTGGTTATCATTATTTGCATTTGCGACAGTAAAAGAAGCCTTACGTTCATTCTTGTTGTTATTAAATTTATTGTGTTTACTCGAATGTGGACGAGTGGTCGACTGTACGGTAGCAGAATCATTCTTACTTGCCCGATCCTCATTCACCTCAAGTGACTGACAGCGACGAATCAAAAGTTTTGAGCAAGTATCCCATGAGGGAAGCGTGGAATAATCCATGTTATCATTCCATTTCGATTTTGTGGCTGGGTCGACTTTGGAAAGAACTAAGTATATTATCAAAGCGTTTGTAATGTCCTTTTCAGTACCTAACGAGAGCAATGAATCATATACAGCAGAAACTGTATCAACCGCGTTGCGTAAAGCCGATGGATTGGGTTTGGTAATTTTGGGTATTTCAAACAATCGCTCCACATTGTCAAAAAATATTAGCGCTTTCTTATCATAGCGTTCAGCTAACCTATCTAGTACTTTCGAATAGTTGTCCTCCGTGACTTGGAACGCTTTTACGGTTCTTAACGCATCGCCAGATAAGCAGCTCAATAAGTGGTTAAATTTCTCAATAACAGCCAAGTGTGGGACTGAGTTCACTAAGTTATTGAAGGAACTTATAAAGTTCTTATAATCCGCATATTTGCCATCAAACGTCGGTAGTCTTAACTTTGGTAAGCGAGAGGATTGTGCCATGGCACAACTGAACTAATTTTCCATTAAGGAGGTATCACGCTGTTTATAATCACCCAACAGTTGCATCAGCTTTGATTTACAACTAATACAAAGCTCCTCTATATCTCCTCTTTTGTCATCACTAGGGTCCCCTTTTTCTATTTCCGTTTGGAATGCCATAATCTTTTTTATATATGAATTTAAAATTTCTAATCGGCATTCTAAATCTATGGCATTCCAAGTAGCAGTAGAACTCTCTAGCCTATTCTTTATTCGGAAATGAACAAACGAGTAATAGTCAAATCTGATTACTCCAAATAGCAATGCACTTGCACCTTCTTTCTATTTTGATCGCACTCCGGCGACAACTTACTTAAAATTTCATCAATTTTGAATTTCAGTCACAATCTTTAAATGAGCTGAATTAAACTTAAGAAAATAAACAAGGGGTGTTTCGGGTAATCGGCAAAAGAAATCCTTTGAAATTTATTAAATTTTTACACACATGGTCACTTTAACGACAATAGTTACTGTAGAAAATTGTTTGTATGGTATAATGCACTCTTATACGACGGAACTCCGCAACTCAAGAAAGATCGCTCACAGTTAAACTCAGCACTCATTAGTATCCAAAGCTCTAGCATAAGAATTTTATATATGCATGTATGTAACTACACTCAAAAGCCACTCAATTTGTAAATAGTTGTGCTATAATTCGAGCTAGCATATGTACATATGTGCATTCGCTGCTAGCAGAACAAACAACAACCAAACTTCTGCTGGCGCATACACAATTCCTAATAAGCTATTATTTAGAGCAGAGGTGGGCATTTTTTGATTTTCCAAACACATGTAATTGGACTTCAAAATGCTGCTTGCTGCGACGTCGACACATGTATACTATCATCGTGTTCGTGCGTCTTACGATAATTGACGGTCGACTGATGCTTCGCTGGTACTTCGGCAAAGCAAATCAAATCAGTTGCTGTTGACAGTGTTCGGACGTAAAAAGTTTTCTTAGTGGTAAATAAGCATGAAAAATTGTAGTACATTCCAAAACAAAGTGGTAGATTCAAATAAATAAATTTATAAATATATTATATGCACTTAAGTATGCCCAGTTAACTAAGTTAAGTGACATTTTGGCCAGTTTTGTCTATTTATCTTTTGTTTATTTAATGTTTATGTTTTTTTGCTGACGGTGCTAGGCATTTTCTTCCATATAAAAGAACTTGTCAATCATTAAAAATCAACGCGATTTCCTAGCGTCTTGAAATTTGCACTTTAAGTTACTAAAATTGAATGGGCTGTAAAACTGCATTCCTAAAAATTTTCCAGAAATTCTAAATGAAAAGTTTACATTTTTTGGATGTAACTGTTAAAGTTTGTTGAATTTTTATAGTTTTTGTACGAAGTTGAAATGTGGATTTATGTGGTGCTGGTTAAGTAATTTGCGAGACTTTTATAAAAAAAATTATAAACATTAAATAGACAAAAGAAAAATAGCCAAAACTGGTTAAAATGTCACTTAACTTAATCAGCTGATCACGAGTGTATGTACATATATGATTTCGGTGGTGGATAAAGGCATACTATATATGTATATTGCACTCGGGTGCGAAGCAGCGAAATTCGAATTAAAATTTTTATACTACGTATGTACATTAGACTGCATCACCAAAAAAAGTTGGGGTTTTTCCACCGGGATTACAAAACTTATTATATTTAAGACGTCCATAAAAATATTTCTGAAAAATATTAAGATTTAAGTGAGCTGGACCGGTTTGGAAATACCTCCAAAAATGGAATGTTTTATGAATAAAAATAGTTTCTTAAAGAACTTTTTGAAAAAAGTCCCCTCTGATAACAGATTAAGCTTAAAAATTCTGCATAAAAATATTTAAAAATCTTCTCAACGGAATCGTAAGAATGAGATTTTTGATGCCTTTTTTTTACTATTTTCAAAGATTGATTTACGAAAAACTTGAATAACTGGGCCAAAACTATTCTGATTTAGACTTATGGGATCACAGTAGAAAGGTATTTTCACACTGTTTTTATTTCTGTCAAAAAACTCCAATTTAAGAGGTATTTTCAAATCGGTCCAGCTCACGTAAATCTTAATATTTTTCAGAAATATTTTAATGGACGTCTTAAAATATAATAGATTTTATAATTCCGATGGAAAAATAGTAACGATTTGTTTTTTGAATGGGGAGTGATGCAGTCTAATATATATACATATTTTTATTCGAGCGTTTTTACAAGCATTTTTTACATTTGAAAGAAGATTGTTGGTGTTCGGGAAATAAGAGCAAAAAAAGTTGGTGTTCGGGAAATAAGAGCAAAAAAAGTTATATAAATGAGATTGGCAAAAATTTAATTCTGGAAGAACTGGAAAGAAAATATAAAATTATTACGGCCAAATAACTCAAAAATTTCATGAAAAACTCAAAATATAATTTTTGGGTAGCGTATCCGCAAGTTTGGCCCCAGGTCAACTTCATTTTACACTAACTTCAAAACAAAATAAAAATAAATTTTTACGGTTAAATACATATATAATTCAAATTTCAATAAAAAAAATTAAAAAAAAAACATTTTTTTGGGTAGCGGATTCGCAAATATGGTCCCAAGTTACATCTTCATTACTTTATCCAAACCGATATCTTCTCTATACTCCTTAATGCGCAATAGATCGGTTACGTGTTCGTCGGATATGCGACTGCGTAACTTACTTAAAATTATTTTCAGGCTTGAAAATGCCACCTCGCAATTATATGTTGTTCCGAACATCGAGTATACTTGTACATTTCGGTTTTAAGGTGAGGATATTTACTGTCATCAACGTTCGTCCAAAACTTTTTTCCAGTTTCTAAGGGAATTTCAAGGTCATCCCGTATTTGGTTAAGCTCTTCGTGCAGTACTACGTCCTGCTTTTCTATATCACAAATGAGTGGATAGTCGTGAAGTTCTACTAAATGAGCAATACATTTTAAATCTTGAAATCTCTCGTTATAGTTCTCGCTTATGGACTCAACGATTTCACGGAATTTCTGAATTTTAACAAAACTATTTGCATTTAGTTCCGAAAAGATGGCTGATGTCCTTTTTAGATTAAATAAACTATTGTTTTTAAGTTGGTTGATTAACAATTTTAATTTTCTATCCAAATGGTGTACTATTGTTGCTAAATTAAAAATTTCTATATTTTTTCCTTGAAGAGTTACGTTCAGTTCATTTAATATTTCGGTGATATCGCATAAAAAAGCCAAGTCCATTAGGGAGTCCTGGTCTTCCAGAAAAAAAATAAGCTCTTCGGTGTCCTGCGTTGGCGTTGTTTTCAAGAACGTGGCGATTTCATTTCTTAAATTACATAAATCTTCCTAAACTTTTGTCCCGACTAAGCACTTAGCTGCTACTTGGGCGTAATAGTTTTCCGCCACCATTCTAACCTAAGCCACCAAACCTCTGTGTATAGCAAAAGGTCACCGTACTCTGCATTACGATTTTCTGATTTTATTTATTATTTATAATTTTTACAGCATTGTTCATTGTGTTAGTCATGCTTAGTTCTTTCGAAAAAAGAGCTTGCTGATGTATTACACAATGGAAAGCTGTGCAATTTATTCCATTTTTTTGAAAAGTTTAAGGGCTGTTTGACATTCTTCATTAAAACAATTTAATACTTCTGCTCCTAAATTTTGGAAAAAATAGCATCCTCAAACGGCCGAGCTTTCTTTGCTAAAGCCAAAGCGACAGAATAAGATGCTTTTTTTAGAAATGATCTATCATTTTCTGATAGAGAATCATTTTCTGATAGACATTGATAATTTTCGTGTTGATGTATATCACTTTCACCAACCATAAATTTGATACAGAACGCTGCTTTTAATTCATAAAGCTTCAGTACTAGATCACCCTCTTTTACCTTTTCAAAATGACTATGACATAGTTTGTAATGTCTTTTTAAACAAGACATAACATTGCGACTTATAACGCGATAGATCACGCATTGCGCACACCCATCCATGTTTTCTATGCAAAAAAAAATTATTTCCCATTTCTCCTGAAACATTTTGTGTGTATTATTCGAATAGTTGCGGAGTTAAGTCTCAGCAGCAACTGATTTGATTTGCTTTGCCGAAGTGCTAGCAAAGCATCAGTCAATCGTCAATTATCGTAAGACGCACGATGACCATCGTATCATCATGTGTCGACGTCGCAGCAAACAATGTTGGTTTTTGTTGTAGAAAATGCCCATTCATACGCAAATGAGCAAATTAAAAAATAAATAATATAAAAAAAAAACTTTTTAATATACAACGCTTTTATAAATGGACTAAAAAGTAGAAAATAATATTTCACAGTCCCATAGAATTTGTTTTGATAACTTTTGATTTTGAAATTTTAGCAAAAGTCATTATAAACAATCTATGAAATTGAAAATGAAAAGCGTGGGGCGCATGTAATACACTTGAATTGATATGAAAAGTAATATATGAATGTATGTATGTGGGTATATGAATAACGACCGCTTAAAATCGATTTCAAAGTTCTACTTTCGCTGTAGAAATTTTAGGTCTACGTTATGTAGTTTGACTATTGTCAATTAAATCGAATGCTTTGTATTGCATGCGCTCCACGTTTTTCATTTTCAATTTCATAGATTGTTTATAATGACTTTTGCTAAAATTTCAAAATCAAAAGTTATCAAAACAAATTCTATGGGACTGAGAAGTATTATTTTCTACTTTTTAGTCCATTTATAAAAGCGTTGTATATTAAAAAGTTTTTTTTATATTATTTATTTTCTACTTTTTAGTCCTGTCTGAATAAAATTTTGCAATAGATATTAAAATAATTCAACGATATTAATAGAAAGGTGCACACACATGCATTTACATATGTATGTACATACAAACGAGCACCAATTAATTTTATTTAAAGAAATGGCGTGTCGTCTATTTCCGCTGTAGCAAACGTAGTACATAGGGCGACATCTAGATGTCATCTACCTCGCCCTATTCACTACAGCTGTCGCCCTATGCACTATGCTTTGTATAGGAACTTTTCAAAGCTTTGCTTTGGTGTCGGACACACAACATTGAAAGTTTTTGGATCCACAACATTGAAAGTTTCTGGACGCACAACATTGCAAGTTGATAAAAGCGTTGTAAAATAAGAAGTTTCAAGATGTGGTAGTTTTTTAGCTTACGGTGGCTGAAGAAGTAGAAATGTAATTTAGCAAAAAAAGTGTTATCTATTCCACAAATTTGGTGGAGTCCGAGCACTGGCTGGTGAGCAAAACTGCGCTGCTTCGCACACAAGCGCATGTGTGTGATAGTGTGAGTGCCCACCTCTGATTTAGAGTGAAATTATTAACATCAACTTAAGAGCAACTTGTTTACCGTACATATATATGCATAAGCGCAGCATAAACGAGAATCTCAACTATAGCATGAAGTCAAGGCGAATAGAGCTAATGACGAAAATGGTTAGGCCGCATACAATGCTAAGAGAAAGGAATAAACTTGTGCTCCGCTCAAACCTACGAGTAATATATGTAGTTCTTATTTTTTTTTCTCATTTCAAATGGTATTTATGCCAATGAACTAGTATGCCGCTCTTGTTCAAATGACTTTCAAATAAATTGTACTTTGACTTTCAAATAAACGGTACTTATTGAAGTGAAACTTCTTAATCGAGTTCGGAGATGGTTGCGTTAAATATTTAACACCAAGCCATAAATTTTATATCGTTCGTTCGATTTTCAAAAATGAGGTGTCACATGAAAGGCCTTGTCCTTCGGGTGTGTAACATAGCTTTAGTTCCATGAAAGGAGTTGCCACATGTTAGATAAACGAATTCAAAATTTCTCTGCCGCAGAGGGATGCGTTAAATATTTAACACCAAGGCATAAAATCTATATCGTTCGTTCGATTTTCAAAAATGAGGTGTCACATGAAAGGCCTTGTCCTTCGGGTGTGCAACATAGCTTTAGTTCCAAGAAAGGAGTTGCCACATGTTAGATAAACAAATTCGAAATTTTTCTGCCGCAGAGGGTTGCGTTAAATATTTAACACCAAGGCATAAAATCTGTATCGTTCGTTCGATTTTCAAAAATGAGGTGTCACATGAAAGGCCTTGTCCTTCGGGTGGGCAACATAGCTTTAGTTCCAAGAAAGGAGTTGCCACATGTTAGATAAACAAATTCGAAATTTTTCTGCCGCAGAGGGTTGCGTTAAATATTTAACACCAAGGCATAAAATCTGTATCGTTCGTTCGATTTTCAAAAATGAGGTGTCACATGAAAGGCCTTGTCCTTCGGGTGGGCAATACAGTTTTAGTTGTTTAAAGGGTTGCCATATATATCAAATTCAAATTTTTTATTAAGTTAAATGAATTATCCCAATATGGGTATCAAAAGGAATGGTTTTGAATAAACTGTATTTTTTAGCTACATGTAGGAGGGTTGCCACCTGTTTCAAAAGTCAAATTATAAAAATGTCTTATTCATAAAACACTATATAGCAAGCGTGAAAAGAAAGGGCTTAAAGAAACACAATTAAAATATTTTTGAGGTGCTTGAAGACGGTGACCACCTGTTTAAAAAGTTAAACTCAAATTATTGAAGCGAATCTTATTATTACAGCTCCGACATGTTTGCGATATATATTTAACGCCACGGTAAAGGTAGTATATGGCGGGTATAGAAAACGAATAGCTGCGTTAAACGCCAATTGGCGGGGAAAGACTAATGCAAAGACAAGAATATAGACAAAAACAAGGATAAAGATAAAGAAAAGATGAAGATGAAGANATGAAAATGAACCTGAAGATGAAAATGAAGCTGAAGATGAAAATGAAGCTGAAGAGGAAAATGAAGCTGAAGATGAAGATGAAGATGAAGATGAAGATGAAGATG
>NW_016159186.1:0-1801 GCF_001687245.7 Rhagoletis zephyria
AAGCAATAGATTTTTTATAATTTCTGTACAAAGTTTGAAACGTGAATTTGTATGGTGTTTGTTATATACATACATACATATATAAGCAGGCAAGGCTTTTATACAAAAAATAATAATAAAAATTAAATGAACAAGAGACAAATAGTTAAAAATAGTCTTCTATTTTGCGCACAACTGTTGTTTTGTACACAGGTACATGCATGCTGCTCAGCTTGTAGTGCGCCTATATGTGCGCTATACAAAGCTTACGAATCGCCGTGTTTGTGTATGTGTGGCTGAGTATACATTATCCTTTCGTTTGGGTAAGTTGCGTTGAGTGAACCTATTATTAGAACTATAAATCAGCAGGAAATGAGCAAAACGCGGCGAAAGAAAAATGTACGTGCATTCGTGTGTTCACCGAAGTTCAAACATACATACATATGTACGTGCATACATACAACTGGCTTGCAACCAAACATACATACATACATACATTTTAAGTAGTAGCAATGACAGCAACAAAGGAATTCATATATACTTCTACAATGCCAACAAAAGTAGCAGCAAAGGCTACAGCAACAGCAATTGTACGAGTAGTCACGGTTTCCGCAGAATGGAATAGTTTAAAGTAGAAGCGAATAGAGTGAAATAGAATAGAATACTTGCATACATGCATACGTACATATGCATAAGCATAATGGAGTGTGTTTGGTAGTAAAATTGCGTAAAGTCGCGTAGTCGTACCCGTACCCGTACGCGTGTCGGTGCTTGTCATCAAACACCACTAGAATCATCCTTGCTGGTCCACAAACTTTTACTGCGGTAACGGAGAAAATGCACGCCGAGCGTCAGGAAAAATGCTGTGATGAGTGAGGAAGAAGTGTTGATGCAGGGCGTTCATAATAGGGACTATCCGCATACATATTCGTATATCCGTTCAGATATTCGTGTATACGAATAAATTCCGGATATCCATTCATTTGGATATCCGTATATACGGATATTCTAAACAGTATTTGAACGGATTCGTAAAATTGTTGTCAAAATTACTGAATCTATCGTGTTGCTAAAAAAATGATGAAACACTTCGTTGTTATTGTTATTTTATTGTTCACTAGGGGTGCCAGTTACTGTCAAAATTCGACCGTTGTTCTAGTTTTTTAAATCCCTTGGATAAGTTTTCTAACTTAGCACGTCGTTTAACAGATAATGTACAAAACTACTTCCCGGAAAATCTCCTGCATTCAAACTAAAACGTGACCTAAATTTTTTATATCTCTGAAGATCTTTGGAGGCCTTTGGCAGGACTTGGAATATACCTGATACATTCCAGTTTGTCGATAAATTTCGATAATTTGATACATATCGATAACTCAATGAATTTCAAAAACACTAAAATCCTTAACTCAACAAAATTCGATATCTCGACTAATTTCGATAAATTTCGATAACGTGTATTTCTAGGGTTTGATATATTTGGATAACTCCAAAATGTATACATATATTTCTATATATGTAAATCGATTACTCGACAAACTTTGGATTCCTTTATAAACTTCGATTACGCGGTTAATTTGATAGCTACATATTTTTCAAAAGCTATCGACCAATTTCTTTGATAACGCGATAAAATTCAATAAGCAGTGATATTTCGATAAATTTTTTATAGTATTGAAATTTCGATAAGTGGATATATTTTGAAAGATTCAAAAACTTCGATTCGGTGAATCAACAATTTTCAGTTAACTAAAAAATATCGATGATTCGATATGTTCAAAGAACTTTATTCATTACGACAGCTCGATAAATTTTGTTAACT
>NW_016159186.1:3464-89406 GCF_001687245.7 Rhagoletis zephyria
ATTCTTTTGTGTTTCAGGCTTATAAAAATGGGTAATATATAAAAAAAATAATTATTTTTATTAGTAATACATAAACAAGGAATTTTTACAACCCATCGCATATGTGCAGAGCGATATTAAAACCTAGTTTACATAACGTCTGTTGGAATAGATGAAAAGGCACACCAAATTGCTTAGATTGATGAGGAAAACCGACTTAGCCATACACGATTAACTGGCCTTGTATGCACAGGAAAATTCCAGCGTAAATTAATTAATCACCAAACCTACTTAATCAAATTAAAAGTTAATGACTGAAAATTAATTTTTTTAATCGCGGTTACGATTAGCTGTTTAATCAGATTAAAATTAATCATGATTAACTGTAATCGGATTGAATTCAATCGAATTAACTAATTGATTAAAAAATCAATCGATTAGTGCCAACACTGGTACGTACTAACCTTTACTATCATTCTTCTATTGGGCTTAATATAAATCTTATTCTTACACCGCTAAATTGTTAAATTAATACCATGTGCATGCATATAACAAGCACCTTTTCTCTTGCAACCATTTCCGCGTAAAATTTCTGTTGAATTTACCAATTTACTCCCAACCAACCAACAGCCGGTAAAGAAGTTTCAATTAAAAAATTCAATAAATTTGCTTACCCTTTCAGTTACCCTAATTCTTATGTATTTCTCATTGTTTTCATTTTCGTCTCTATTAAATATTTATTAAATATTTTTTGTCTTAATCGCTATCGTTTACTTCTTCATCATAACATTTATCTTTATTAGAAAGCTTAATTTCAAATACAAAGTAAAACAAAATGCGAAAACAACTCAAATTGAACAGGTTGCAACAACAACTATACACAACTACGGAAATTTTCGTTGGCCGTAATTTCAACCTATTTTGAATTCATAAAAGCTAAAAAATACCTTTCCAGTGGTGTTCTTGGTTTTGAAATCGCCAAACGAACGGATACAGAATTTATGTTAGCGTATTAATATTTACATAGATTTTTTAGATTTCAATATGTGGATATCCATTTAATGTAGGTTCATTTTGTTATCCGGTTAATATCCGTTCATCAGGATATTTGAACATTTTAATGAGATATTCGAATATTCGAATATCCGGATTATTAACATACTCAAAAAATTCGCATAGAACTCTCAGCTTTAGAATATACATACATATGTAAGTGGAATAGTACGGCTAAGAAAGTAGTGGGGCTCAAATGTTACGAAAGCAATGTGCGTGCTAACCTAAGTCGGAACATTGTACAGCAACAGCTGGATGTGAAAAGACGTGCTCAGAAAGCCGGCAAATATTTAGCTGCTCTGTGCATACCAGTGGCCAACAGGCCGTGTGTGATGAGAACAGTCAGCGTTGAAGAGTGAAAGGGGGGTGTGACTTTTTTTTTTTTATTTGTATGTGTGATATTGTGGGACGACTGCGGTGGTCGGGAGGGACGGACGATCCGAGAAATGTGTAAGCTAGAAAAGCAGTGTACACAATATAATGAATTTGAACTTCGCTTAGGCGAAATTTCTATAACCTATAAGCAGAAGGCGTATTTAACAAATATTTAGTTTGAAGACCGCTAGTTTATTTTTTATAAGTATTGAAAAATCTAACCGATATCACACATGCTTTATTGTACTTTACAATTAAACATTATATCGTGCCCTAACTAAAACCATATAAATCACAGTTTCAAACTTTATACAAAAATTTACGAAAATTCTACAAATTTTCATCAAAATTTCAACTTTTTAATCTGAATTTAGAGTCACTGTATGTTAGACTGCATCACTCCCCATACAAAAAATAACCGGTACTGTTTTTCCATTGGAATTATAAAATCTTTTTTATTTTAAGAAGTCTACCAAAATATTTCGGAAAAATATAAAGATTTAAGCGAGCTGGACCGATTTGAAAAAACCTCCAAAAATGGAGTTTTTTTTATGAATAAAAATAGTTTCTTAAAGATGTTTCTTGAAAAAATCCCCTCAAATGACAAAATGGTTTAATAATGAGATGTTTGATGGTGTTTTATAACTTTTTTCAAAGATTGGTATAAGATAAACTTGAAGACCTGAACCTAAACTCTTCCGATTTAGACTTGTGAGGTATCATGGGAAAGATATTTTCTCACAATTTTTATTTATTTGCTAATAAGCTCATTCAAAGGATGAAAGAGAAAGGAAGGATGAACGAACATCATTCAAAGTTGAATTAAGTTGTGTTGGTATTTGAAAAAAAAAAATTGGGACACGAATGACTTTTTTTTGCACATAAATAAAAATAGTGGGAGAATACCTTTCTACCGAGATCCCATAAATCTAAATCAGAATAGCTGTGGCCCAGTTATTTAAGGTTTTCGTAAATCAATCTTTGAAAAAAGTAAAAAAAAACAGCATCAAAAATCTCATTATTACGATTCCGTTGAAAAGATTTTTAAATATTTGTATGCAGATTTTTTAATCCTGATCAAAACAGTCATCTGAGGAGACTTTTTTCAAAAAGTTCTTTAAGAAACTATTTTTGTTCATAAAAAACTCCATTTTTGGAGGTATTTTCAAATTGGTCCAGCTCGCTTTAATCTTAATATTTTTCCGAAATATTTTGGTGGACGTCTTAAAATATAATAAATTTTGTAATCCCGGCGGAAAACCGCAACTTTTTTTGGTGATGCTGTCTACTGTATATCTATACATGATTGCAAATTTAAATTATTTGGACAAAAAAAGCAAAACGATCACAACAACCAATTATGATTCCTTTCGTGAACAGATAGCAACCGCGGTGTCGCAGTTATTGTCTCGAAAAAAGTAGGGAAATAGTCTTAGGGCCGGTTGCTCAAAGCCTGGTTGACACTAATCCCCGATTAAACATTGTTATCGACGTTACCGACACCATGTTATTTGCATGGAGCCAAAAACGTCGATAACGATGTTAATCGGTGATTAGTGTCAATCAGGCTTTGAGCAACCGGCCCTTAAAGTACGTTTTCGCAGTCAAATCAGACACGATCGAAATGTATTTAACAAAGTGTGATTGAATTTGACATTGCTCTCAGAAAAATCATCCTATAAAGTCAAATTTAAAAAAATTATGAATTTTGAATCGTTTGTTTATATTTTTTGACATTATAGTACGTTAAGAGAGTGGTGCCGCACTGAGTTGTTAATCAAACCTTGTTTAATACACTTTGGATACGACCTAATTATTAGCTGACAATTTTTGTGTTAGTTTTTTCGTGTAAGTGAAAAATAAGTTAAGTTTTTTTCTATTTGACTGTTGATTCTGACAGGGTAGGAGACAAAACCATTTTTTAATTTAAAATTCTTTTAATTTTTACAAATAAAATTAATTTTTTAATTTCATTTCATTTTTGAAACCTATTTACATTTCCCTCTTTTAATTTTCCTTTAACTTTTAAATTTTATTCTTTTAAAAAGAAAAATATTTTTTTTAGATTTCGTCTACTGTTATTTTATTTTTATTTTTATTTTTTTACTTTAATTTCCTTTAAAATTTAGATTTTATTATTTATTAGATTATAGTTTAAATTTAATTTTCCGATTCTAATATTTTAAAGAGAAAATTTTTTTGTCATTTAATTTTAGGAAACTGTTTTATGCCTTTGCGTTTTTAACTTAATATTTTTTTATTTTTATAATAAAATTCTTTTAATTTATTAAACTTTTTTTTTTTTTAATTTCATATAAATATTCGGACCTTATTTCATATATTTTTTCTTATTTTAAATTGGATACATTCTCCAAAATTTTCTTTAAATTCTAAATAAAGAGTTTGAAGTTTTGATGAAAGTTTTTGTTTAATTTATAACTTTTGTGAACTTTGCGTAACTTTGAAACTTTTATTTGAAATGGATCGAAACAAGTTGCTGACACCATCATTTTAAATTTTGCAGCTATTATTGTGTTCATCAGTTATGTATGAATGAATTTCTAGTACTTTAAGGTAAGGTAACAAGGTAGTAAAATTATCAAAAGATTTTCTTCATCTTATCACAATAATTTTTTACAATTCGTAAAAGTTTTTCTTTTAGATAAAAATCAAATTTTAAAACTTGCCGTTTTATATTTTAAATGACTTCAGTAGAATTTAGCCACAACTGTTTTTCATATAACATTTGAACCCAATAACTCCTACTAGAACGAGACTTTTTGAACCGGTTTTGAACTTTTTTTTTTACAAGTTACTGGATGTTACCTGAAATGAAAATTTCTGCGGATTAAGTAGAATAAGTAAATACATAATTAAGGGTTTTCACACCCCATTTTTCATTCCGATTACAAAAATAAAATACACTAATTAGAGAGATATAATTTTTAACTAGACAGCCTAAAAATCGGTGTGGTGTGATAAATAGTTTCTCCTAAAGAGAGGAAACTGTAACCCTATGTAAACAAAAGTTGTAAAGAGCCATAAAAAGTATTTCTAGTAATAGTAGGCAGTAGTTCTGATCTCTTTTCTAATACTGCACATTGATTTACATATTAATATATCTATACAGTAGCGGCCACCAAAATTAGGACACTTATTAATCGCGGTGAAATTTCGCTGTGTCCAAATAAATAAAATTTGCATATTTTTTTAAAAATATAGTTCGTCTTTCAACATAGTATTATTGTATATTCGAGTATACATTTGCGTTTAGTTGTTTATTGAATTAAATTTAATGCTTAGGCTTACCTACCGCTGATTTTTGACACGTTTTTTATTACATATGCTCGATTCGGTCTTTATTTGGAACAATATTAGCAGCATCTTCAACGAAGAAAATGTCAAAAGTCAACATTAAGCCTTAAGGCAACGGATCCGGATTAACGCCGCAGTTGATCTGATCAAAATTATACCCTGAGCCGCGAGGTCGTGGGTTCGAGTCCCACGGCTAGGAAAACGTTCATTTTATTTTTTTAAAAGTAGATAATTACAGCCTGCGACAAAAACAAAAAAAAATCGAAAGACACGAAGCAATCAATATACTCACAAAACTATGGGCCAAATATAGTAAAACCACATTTTTAGTTTTTCCCAGGATTTTTTATATGTATTTTGTGGGTTCAAAGATATGATTAATTTCAAAAATCATTTAAAACATTCAAAAAACAGTATGCGTACCAAATGAAAGGCAAAGTTCTGTAGAATTTAAAAAATAAACTTTTTTTGGTTCGCAAGGACGATTAGATATTGAAAATGCCTTCTAAATTATGTTTTTTTTTATGCTAATATAGTTAGAAGGATAAAATTCGATAATATGGTCGAGTGTATATCAGTCCCTAACATACAATTTTTTCTAGAATAAATATTGCATAATTTCAATGATATTGATGGATAATATTTAAAAGAACATTTTCGAACCCAATTGGTCCTTATACACTTACAAATACGAATCCAAATTTAATCTGCTTTAATTGTACAGAATTTTCTCTTAAATTTCATACCCATATTGTTTTTCTACATTGCACTGATTTTTTTTAATTATAATATTAATAGATTGGCACACATATGTTAGAGTTTGACCGAGCTTCTCCCCGATTTGTGACGTGCGCCTTGATGTTGTCTCACAAAGCGGAGGGATCTACAGTTTTACACCGACTCCAAACGGCGATTGTATTTTTATCAGAAGCTGTTTTTCATGGCAGAGACTCGTAGGTTTGCCATTGCCTGCCAAGGGGCTACCGCTGTTAAGAAAAAACCTAGGCCCTGCGGAGTGAAGTGCGCAATGCTTGGCAATACACCACAGCGACCGCCAATTTTTTAAATAGTTTTTTGAAATAACCATATTTTTCGAAATTCAAATAAAAAATTCTTGACGTCAGAGAGAAAAGCTAAATACGCAGTTTGATTCTATTTGGCCAATGGTTTCGCGAATATATTAATTTTGAGTGTTATAGTTGTTGTGGATTTTTTATATTTGTTTATAAATATTTAAATGTACTTATAATAAAATAACTAATGTAAAATAAAATAAAACAAAAGAAAATAAAATAAAGTACAAAAAAAAAATTTAAAAAATATAAAATAGTTTTTGCAATCGCTCGAGCCGAGGATCGAAGCTGGGTCCTAAGGAAGTATGTATATTATGCAGCTCTCACTTTTCGTCTACCGCGGACGCCAAACTAGCTTCTTTATTTGCTTAAGCTGTGATTTTTGAATCACTATTTACACGAGCGATTTTTCCAGAGCAAAGTTGAATCGCTTAGAAAATCACCTCATGCAAATCCAGCATTACTTGTACAATAGACAACAGCTGGCCGTTTTGGACAGTGTTGTCATCGAAAACTCCCCTGATCCGTATTAATTTTGAGGACTTAATCCGTATCAATAGCAGTTAATTTCCACACATAATTGCGAATTAACGAGTTGATCCGGATCAACGCTTGAACATTATTTACCAGAATTTATTAAACTACAAAGTCGCATAGCCAGCATAAGTCGCAAAATTTTATGATCCGTGTAAGGGTATAACAGCTGCGTTTTAAGGGCCACAACGAATAGAAAACGATTGCTTAGGCGCTAGCGACTCCTCCCGTTTTCCATACTTTTTTTACTATTCTTGCCTTTTACTTTTTTGTTTTGTTAAATTCACTCGTGAAATGCTTTCGCCATTTGCAGATAATTTCTTCAATTGCAATACTGTTATAAATTTACATAACTATGAATAAAAAGCAGCAACAATTAATTTTTTGCTTTAATAATTATAATAGTACATATCCATATGTAAATATGTAAGTATGTACATAAGTGCAAATGAAAGTAATTAGTAGCATTTTTTTAGCACTTACCCGAAATTCCAATATGTTTTCGCGTTCACTACCTCCGTTGAACGTCTCCGGCACAGGCACAGGCACAGGCAAAGGCAACGGCCAAGAGACACAGGAAACACGCGTATGCGAGTGATAAGGCTAAACTTAGCACGCCCTGACCGGCACAATTTTGCACAGCGTGTATGTATTGTCTAAGTGCCGTACTGAGATCTCCTCCCGTGACGGCTGCTTGGATGCCAGCCTTACTGCCTCTGCTGTTGGGGCGGCGGTTGCTCTGCTCTGTAGCTGCTTAGGTGTGATGTTAGTTGGAAGCACGTTTTGCTTATTCAATGGCCTAAAATGTCAAACTCAAATGCAAAACGGAAGCGTACGCACCGTTATTTCTACCTACATACCGCCTACCGCTCGCCTCAGCCTGTGTACGTGTTTGACTTTTTAGAAAATTTTCTAATTTTTTTACTCTAACTATTTTTGCACAGTTGTGAAACACTTAGCACAGCAAGCAGCCAATCAAACGCACTTCGTTTCCGCAATTGCGGCTCACATTCACAATATTCGATTTTTTAAAACGAAAAAAATTTCATTTAAAAAATTCGTACTATTTTAGTTTTTTATTGAGGCATCTTTTCTTGTATTTTTTTATAGTTTTTTCTTATATTTTTATGTATTTGTATTTGATAAAAAATACTTTTAACACTTTTGTCTTTCTCGGTGTTCGCTTAAAAAATTAAAACCTCACCTTCCAACTAAAATCAGTAACTGCGAGGCAAAATTCGAGTCGGTCTGGTCGATGCCTGCGAGTTGGAAGCCACAATCGCTGCCAAAGCCAGAGCTATCGCCACAAGGCGTTTCATCATGGTCGGAGCGGCGCATATGCACGAAGTACATTGAGAGAGCTTACAGATGTACATACATACATACATATGTATGGATGTATGTCAGGGAGCGCATGTGGGGCGGGGGAGCATTTTGCGAGAANCATATGCACGAAGTACATTGAGAGAGCTTACAGATGTACATACATACATATGTATGGATGTATGCAAGGGAGCGCATGTGGGGGCGGGGGAGCATTTTGCGAGATGCTCGTAAGGATGCTGGCAGCGAATGTGTGTTCGATGTGTTGGTTGGCACGCAACATGTTGGTATTGTAAATTCTCGCATTGCGTATTTTTGTTGTTAAAATCATATGATTCAAACATTATTCCCAACAAAATACATAATATAGCGGATTCGCAGGCTAGGCTTCGGATGCTGTTGGGTTTTTTCTAAAAAAAAAAAAAAAAAAAAAAAAAAAAAAAAAAAAAAAAAAAAAAAAAAAAAAAAAAAAAAAAAATACTGTCCTAAAATATTCTAATTTTTGTTTCATAAACGCTAATTATACGAATTATGTGGTATGTGCAATCGGGTGGATCGATCGGAAAATTTTATTTTCCTAAAGTACTGTAACACTTATAATATTTAAGTTGGTTTTATAAGGTCAAAATATTTGAGGGATTCTCAACGTTCTCGTCATAGGTGTACGCAGGTAGGGCACCCTCCCCACNGTTGGTTTTATAAGGTCAAAATATTTGAGGGATTCTCAACGTTCTCGTCACAGCCGTACGCAGGTAGGGGCTAGGCGGGCGCAAGCCGCACCCTCCCCATCCCCCTAAATTCCAAAATTTAATTGTAGGTTTCTTTCTATGAATTCATAGGCAATTTCCAATTTAAAAAATGTATGCAATAAATTGAAACTTTGGGTGTCTTCACATCAATTTCGGAAATTTGATGAACTGCTGGTTGTTTTTTATTTTATCAAATGTGAACGTCCTTTTAAGCTTACTTTTGTTAGTCTGACAAACAGTCAGGTAATTAAAAAAAGGTAAATTAATTTTATAATTTAATATTTTCTCTTAGTCTGTACTTGAATTTAGGTTTAGTTATGCTTAGCGTTCACAGAGGTTTTGTAGAGAAAACAAAAATTAAATCATCAATCAAACAATTTATCGATTTGCAGAAGACACTCGGAGACAATTGTTTAGATCAGGCCTGCTCAATATATTTACATATTTATATTGAAGTGAACTCACAATATATCTACAAAATTTATGTGTACACTGAGACTTTTTTTTTGTAATTAATTTTAAATTAATTAATTGTAAAGCTAAAGATACAAGTTTATTTTTATTGTACGATTAGTGAATAAAAATTGTTAACAATTAGAGTATTTACATATAAGTATGTGGAATAACACAGTTCGTTAAGAAATGATAGCGACCTAGTGGCTTGAAAATTCCAAAATTTAGTGGAAGGAATCGTTGCACATGTTTACATCATATTTCAAGCTAAATGTTTACTTTTCCGTTCGTAACCTTGGGATACTCCTCGCTTACACCAGTCTCACTTCAAATCGTTAATAAATGATAGCACCATTGAAGCAATATGCAATAAAATTTAATGAGGGCACCTTAAATCAAGTGTGGACATGAGATTGGAGATTCTCCAACCTTAATTTATGATTTTATTTTATTTTTTTGCGAGGTTTGACGAATATTTCTTGACATTTTCCCTCAAAGTCGCGAAATATCTTTTTTTTGCAATCTGACCTTATAAAAATGTCTGCAATCCTATCAACTTAACGCGATGTGTTACTCCCAGGGATTTACATTGAATTCTATATCCCCTTTTAAATTTCCCAAAAAAGTTTTGATGGCAAGTTGCACAATGGCGTGACAAGTAATATTTCGTCATTCGTTTAATGATTACAAAGCACACGATACACAACGCTTTGCACTAAAAATTTTTGCAAAAAGGATCTAGTGCTTGCACACTTCAATGAGCGTCGTGTATTTTTTTCAACAAACTTCGTGTTAACTTTCAGTATATATGATTATTAAATCAATTTATAATATAAATTTATTTCAGTGCTGACATATTTTTTATTGTTTTTTCATTCTACATATATATTTGTTTGTGTAAATTTGTACAATTTAGTGGACTGGCTGAGCTTCATATGGGAGGGCGTTTATTTTGCTCTTCCATATGAGACTCAGGCACTTTCATGTGAATTGTGTTTATATTTGTGTTTTTTTATATTTAAATTGTAAATTTATATATCGTCGCTTGGGTAAAAGATTGTCGTAAGTTAATTTCGGCAGATTGTGGGAAATCGCGTTTGAAGTTTGGAATGCAATTTCTTAAAAACGCGAAGATAAATTTTCTCAAAAGTCTATGAAAATATTACTAGTTCACAAAATTCTTAAATTATTTAATTTTTAATAACAATAAATTAATTATTTTTAATAATTTGTCCACAATACGACAAAGTATGATCAACATTTGTACTAAATTAACGACACTTTTTACTCAATATCTCGGAAACAAAAGGAGTTATCCAAAAACTGATGACACCAATCGAAAGACCTTATTTCAAAATATATAACTGCTTCTAGAACTAAATATCGTCAAAATTGCGCTTACGACATTCTTTTACCCAGGCGACGATATGTGCCTATACTTCAGGGCAAAACAACAACAAATGTGCTACAAGTGCAAAAAACGTCAATTCTCATGTAAAACTTTAGGATTACCGTTAATTTCTTCATGATCCAATAATCGGATCTAAACCAAATTAGGATGGGACCACCTCTGGGGAACCACCTTTCCTTTAAAAAAGACCTATAGGAATCGGTTATGCTGTAACATATGTACGTAGAAAAAAAATTTTTCCAACGAATGCTTAGATAACCTCCTCCTTTTTTGAAGTCGGTTACAAATAATTCAAATTACGACGAAGTCGCATTTTAAGAATTGATAAGTTTAAGATCAATTGGAGAATCACATTGGAGTTCAAGTTGAAAGCTAGCATTTTCTAAACTTGAGAAACCGCCCAATTTTCATACGAAGAAAAATGTCCTTTTTGTTGAGATCGCTATAATCCTTCACTTGAGGTACTGTTGAGAAAAAACGTTGGAGATTTGAAAAATACCTTAGTTCTCAACTTAACCTAAAGTTGAGCTCAAACCTAATTGTTTGTTGGGTACACACAAAGGNGGGGGGGGGGGGGGGGGACCCTGCAGACCATTTATTCAGAGTATTCTAAATGGTAGAGAAATTTTAAAGAATTCGTAAATATCTCATCCGATTTTTTGCCAAATTTTCTAAAATGAAATAAATTGTGCACACTTCGATCATTTTAGGAAATTTTGAAGAAAATCAGTAAAACAATGAAAGTAATGCTGCTACATATATGATGAATTTCTTGCAGAATTTTCTTTAATTATCGTACAGAAATTTCTTTACGAGCTCGTGTCAATCTCTTCATATAATTTCTTTTGAAAATTCGTAAATAAATCGTTGCACAAATGAGATACTCCTAAAGATTTCTTTTGGTTTACAGGGGACCTATGTTTTTTCTGGCCCGGCCCGGCACGAGCGTATGTTACAAAAATTTGTAACTAATAAAAAATTCAAAATTCAATAAAAAATAAATAAAAATTAACTCCCACATCATTTTGGCTGCATTTCTTTATTCATTCTGAACGTTTGGAATAAACTTTTTTGTTTATTTATTCTTTAGAACGTTCCTGATGATATGTTGACGTATATTTCAAACGCATTCTGTTTATTCCGGCTGTGAAATGGGATTATCCGGAATGTATAAAGAAACGCAGCCTTTGTGAACCAAATTAAAAATATTAGTCACGACTTTTTGCATTTCAGGTGACGATATGCACATACATATGTATTCGTAAACACGCACGAATATGCACGTAGAAAAAATTAGTAAGGCCCGGCCTGGAATGGCCTGGAACGACACAACCCGATTAGGTCTGGATTGTCTGGAATCGAACCAAAACTATTAATTTTAACGAAAAAATTAAGCATATATGTTATAACCATTATTTTTTTACTCAAGGAAAGTTCCAAGATGAATATCTTGTTCTGAGAATTAGACGCACATGCATAATAACCATATTTTACAGACGATTTTCTAAGTTTTAGTAAAGTAAATAGACGCCTGTAATGTTTTTGTTATGTATATCTGTTCTTCGCCTATTTATCAAATAGACCGAATAAAATCTGCGCTATTTTGGATTTTAATTATACCCGAGCGCACTTGTACAGGGTATTAGGTGCGTTCGTTTAAAATCTCCAACAGAAACCAACCAACTGCCAAATTCCGGCGAAATGTCATCTGTTCGCTCACAAGAGAGAAATATCCAAAATAGTACGCGAACAGAAAATTTGCAGAAACTTGCAAGTTAGACGAACAGCTGATATAATTTTTGTTTACATTCAAAAGTGTAAAATTTAAAACGTTCGAAAACTCATTACAAAGTGGTATCCTGGTACAGTTTATTGATAAAACAAATAACTACTTACTTCTTACAAGTTTAATTAGTCGCATTTTGTAATTTTTAACTTCCAAATCATCAAATTCAATTTTGTGATTTGCGTAAATGCCAACCAGCTGTTTTTGATCAGCTGTTTTCCTGTTGGCAAATTGCTGTTGGCAAAAATTTTTCCAACAGAAACCAGCAGCTTCCCCTCAAAATGAAATGTCACTTTGCTCTCTCAATTTCCCCTACTTTGCAAGTTTTTTGCGTACGCGAACGCAAAAACTTGTAAGTTTTGGTTAAACATGAACAATTAACAGCTACGCGAACGAACCTATTATAACTTTGTTCGCATAACGGCTGTTTGTAACAGCCTAAAGAAATCGGGATAGATATAGACAAATGTTTACATAAATGATCGGATCGTGCCCGTGTACACGATAACTCGACCACAATTTGAGATATCTCAACGAAATTTGGTATATAGGCTGCCCTTTATCCAAGGTAGGTTGCTATTGAAAATCGGCGAAATCGGACTGTAACCACGCCCCCTTCTCATATAACAGTATTTTCGTAAAAATGCAAAAACTATGATATTTCAGTAAATATTTGATCCAAACTGATGAAAATTAGTATGTGAAGTATAATTTTGGTACAAAATAATATTATTATGAAATTTGTGGAAAAGGGGCGTGACCCCGCTACTGTATCTTAGTAGCCGCATAGCCAATCCTTACAAAACTCGGTACGAGCCTCTGCTAGACTCCAGCTAAGAAATTTGTGGAAAATCATTCAAATCGGACAATAGCCGCGCCCACCTCCCATATAGCTGCAATCTACAGAAACACGAAAACTGCGATAAATCAGTAACTATTGACGCTAAATGACCCAAAATCGATTATTGCGATGACCACTGAGCAAAAAATTTGGTTATTATAAGTTTTTGGATTTTGGGCGTGGCGCCGCCCACTTATGACACATAAATGTGTATCTCGGTAAGCAATTTATCAATTTTTACAACTTGGTGTATTTAATAGTCTTAGTACGAAAAACATTTCGTTGAAAATTACTCAAATCGGACTAAAATTGCTCCGGCTTCCCATATAAGGGCAATTTTCTGATGTACGAAAAATCCGATATTTCGATATCTGAGGATGTTGATTTACTCCAAGTTATTACTTACAGCCATCTCTCAACAATAATAAGACTATTATAGACATTTAGGTAGTTTAAAGAAAGTTGGAACGACAATAGTTGATACCTGCGCAGGGTATATTAAATTCGGTTTTGCCCGAACTTCTCCTTCTTTACTTGTTTTTTGCAAGTTTTTAACCGCTATAATGGGTCCTGCAGCCGCTGTGGTGCAGTGGTTATAAGTGCGCATTGCCTCTCCGCAGGGCCTGGGATCGAGCCCAGTTTTCCGATTATATATTAAACTCTATTTAAAGCACTCTATTCATCGGCGTAGCCAGAATGAAAAAGAAAGGAAAGCAATGGTAGGGGGGGGCTCGACCCTATTAAGCTGGCATTTCAGGGTACTATTTTATATATATATAAGGAAAATTTGAAAGTTAGGGGGGCTCGAGCACCCCCCTGCCCCCACCTGGCTACGCCCATGACTCTATTAGTTCCTTGTCGGCCGCTGTGGTGTAGTGCAGTGCGCGCTTCGACTCCGCAACGCCTGGGTTCAATCCCTGGTCAAAGCAACATCGCAAAAAATATAGCAAAAAGGTTTTTTTATTAAGAGCGGTCGTCCCTCGGCAGGCACGAGTGTAGTGGAAGAGAAGCTCGGCCAAACACTAACATATGTGTAAGCGCCATTTTATTATTATGTATTATTATTAGTTCCTTCCGATTCTCAAAAGACATGACAAAACACGTCAACTTCGCCACACACGCACAACGGATCGAAAGTTTATAGAAACTTTTGTCAACTTTCGATCGGTTCGCAAACCACGCCGCACTCGTACTAAGCTTTCGAAATTTCAACCGATCTTTTCCATTTCTTGCCAGCTTGTAGCCTGCTTTAGATCGTGCCAACTGATTTGGTTTTACGTATCAGCGAGTTTACGTTCTCAACTTTTTTCAGGAAAAAACGTGTGCTGTTTTAAAGAAGGAAAGCAATGGTAATAAAAACGAATGAGGATGGATGCCGCTTAATGAAGAATCACCTATTTAATATGTCAAAAAGTATAAATTAATAACAAAAAATTGATTGAACGAACGTTATTTATATCTTAGAACGAAGTCGTAAGAACTGTACAACGGTTGTCGCTTCTTATTGATTCACGTACTTATGTCTTTGCAGTTGTTTTTCAAGTATGGCAGCTTGTTACTTTAATTGTGATCTTGTGAGGTCTTCTTCTTCTCAGCCGGCATTTCAGTCAGCTGTTTTGCTGTCAAATGAGAGTTGTTGATTTTTCCATAAATTTGTTTGCAGGATTGAAAACGATTTTTTCTTTGATTCTCCACTTAAATAAGAAATAAATACTATATATTTATGACGGGTGATAGCGAAATGAAAAACGAAAGCGCCGAAGACGCTGTAGATAATGGAGTAATCGATGTAACACACTATCGAAAGTTGGTAAAAATCTTCATCGACATGGTAAGCGAGCTTCGTGAGAGCATATAAAAACCAAATTTTAATATTTATGTATTTCTTTCCAATTATAGCGCCGATACCAGACGGCACTCTTCTGGGCTGAGAAGGTCTGTGTGCTTAGCCAGAATGATCCCAAGGATGTTTATTGCCAGGCGCATTGCATGTTTTTGCTAAAGGAATATCATCGCGCTGCACATCTCATACGACTTTTCGAACTGGAGAAATCGCACGTATCCAGCTATAACTTGTTGCTGGAAAGCTTATACGAAGCAAAAGAGCTCAATGAAGCTGTGAGTGTTATAAACACCATAGACATCGAGTTTTTGGCATCATCTTTAATAAGTCAGCCTTTAGACAGTGCGGCATTGGGCTGTCACTCTACGCTCAATGCAGAGGAGACGAATAAAAATGTAAATATGCTTGCAATTGAAATTTTAGTAAGTTTATCCATAGCTTCATTCTGGTTCTCTTTATAGGAAGTTATGGCATCAATAAGTTTTATAAAAGGCAAAATCTACGAGGCATTAGATAATCGTGGCTTAGCCATGGATTACTATGTGCAAGCGCTACATAAATCCGCATATTGCTTTGAGGCTCTCGAAGCGTTAGTACAGCATGAAATGCTGATGGCTTGGGAAGGTGAGACCTTATTTGCTTGTAAGATTTAAGGAAATAGTAAAAAAAAATATTTCTAGAAAAAGAATTAATGCAACATTTGCCGCTTGTCCAGCACTCGAGTGAAATGGATGCCAAGTTCATTAAAAAATTATATGAGTCAAAGCTGAAAAAGTATTACGAATCCATTGATCCAGTAAGTAGTATAACAACAACTACGTATTGTTTGGGGACTTACAATACAGTTTTTTTTTTAATAGTCGACTGGGGATCAGACTATCAAAGACTTAAACGAGAAAATTAAAAAAACTCAAGCGTCCGATGCGCATCTGCACAAGAATGTGCTCTCAAAGTATATGGCTCCACAGATTATGTCTCCTGCAAACAAGTAAATACAAAATTTTTTATAAAGTACTTGAATTTGTCAAAAATAATGCTATTATTATTTTCTTAAGGGTGCTTGCGGATCTCAAGAACTCGCCCTTTTCTTTACAAATAAGCCTCACACGCGCTTCATCTCTCATTAATGAGTCAAATCGTTCGCATTTCGAAACGCCAGGAAGAGACCGTACAAAAGAGGCAGATAACAAGAATATTTTGCCACTTTTTGTTTGTTTAAGTCGCATACAAAAAAGCACTGATCTCATGGCCGCTGAAGCGGAGAAGTTATTCTATGATTTCGAGTATAAGAAGAGCTTCAAAATCTTGCAAGAGTAGGTTGAAAATGCTTTAAAATATGTACATACTACAGTTAGGATAATATACTTAAATTTTGTGTTCACTTTGTAGATTACTTAAAGCGGATCCATATCATAATACTGGCTTAACACTGCAAATTGGATGCTTAGTCGAATTCGGTGATTATAACAGTGAGTTAAAATACTGTTTTAGTTATATTTAACCTTTATTCTTAATATTATTTTTATAAACTAAGGTACAGTATGATTTTCAAATTTTAGAAGCTCTAATTTGTTTGAATTTGTTATGATGGAATGCTTTGTCCATATTTTCATAGAGCTCTTCTATGTCGCTCACAAACTAGTCGATCGTTATCCTGATAAAGCCATATCATGGTATGCAGTTGGTTGCTACTACGATTTGATTGGCAAGAGTGATCCGGCGCGCAGATACCTTTCCAAAGCGACTTCACTTGATCGCCTGTATGGGCCCGCATGGTTAGCTTATGGACATTCCTTTGCCAAAGAGAATGAGCATGATCAGGTTTTGTATCATTACTTCATTAAAAAAAATTACATCGAATAAAAATTGAAACCCAAATTTGCAGGCTATGGCTGCATATTTCAAAGCAACACAACTGATGCGTGGTTGTCATCTACCACTTCTCTATATTGGTGTCGAATGTGGACTTACGAAAAATCTCGAACTGGCAGAAAAGTTTTTCTTTCAAGCTATGTCTATAGCGCCATTAGACGTCTTTGTGCTGCATGAATTGGGAGTTATCAAATATGAATATGAATAGTAAGTTACCTGTTGTGTAGAATTATAAATACTGAAGAAATAATGCTACTTTCTTTGGAATAATTGACAATAGCTACAAAAGTGCTGAAGAAGTATTTTTACGTACTGCTGAAATTGTTAGAGCACGCGCTAAAGAAAATAAAGAGGAACTCTCTGCGCGTTGGGAACCCTTATTCAATAATCTTGGCCATTGTTGTCGCAAGCGAAAGAAGTATAAAGAAGCTTTAACCTATCACCAATATGTAAGTACATAGTATTAAGCGAATTTCCTCACAGACAAGCCTCATTAAAATACCGATAAGCTCGAAACTTACTAAATTGGCAAAATCTTTATGAAACAAGTTTTTAGTTTAGAGGATTTCTTTAAGTGTTTACCGAAAACTCCCAATTAATTTTAATTAATAAATTATTAACCATAATTTTCAATTACCTTACAGGCACTTTTGCTTAAGCCTCAAAGTTCACAAACCTATACAGCAATGGGTTTTGTGCACGCACTCATGGGTAACCTTGAGGAAGCTATTATTTACTTCCATAAGAGTTTGGCTATTAATCGTGATTGCATTGTTACTACAACTATATTGAAAACATGCATAGAAGATCTTATGAATGAAGAAACCGTAATAGATGAGATATGTGGTAGAGATTTTAGCGGACTCACATCATCATCGACAAAGTCAGCATCAAAACGTCTACCAACCATTGAAGAGTCACCAGCAAAATTCAATTGCATGAAGTTGAAATTTGACGAAGAGGATGTTACCACAAACCCGCCAGATAAGTCTGATAGTAATGTTGTAATGGATATCAGTATGGATTTGTAGTCAATATTAGAATTAAAAAAAAAATCAATATTATTATTTAGAGTATACGAAAAGTAATATTTTTTGGGAAATAGGCCAATACCAATAATATTACTAAGTATGAGCCCGTCTAAAAATATATACATACAATAGATTATAATTAAGGCTAATTCCCCGATAATCGGCACTATGTGACCTAGGTTACCTTATGTTTTCACCTAATAAGTGTAAGAGTAAATATATGTATATCCAACTTACAAAATTAGAACCCAAATTTCATTATTTTATTCATAGTGTAATAAGTGGCAAGTGGCTGACTATTGGGAACAGTCATTGCTTGAGCTACTCTGCTCCTTTGTCCAACTGCCAGGCCCCTTGCTCACTTTGGTGAATACCACTACTATGATTTTTACTAACAACACAGATCAATAAACCGATTACCGATGCTTAAAGGTTTTGTAGAATTTGAACCTGGACTACAATATTATTCAATTGAATTTAACTTTTTTTTAAATAAATTTTGATTCTTAGCATACTTTAGTAAAACAACGAGAAAATAACAAAATCTTAAAATTGTCCTTTTTAGCTTCGAAGTTAAAAAATTTGGTCCCACAAAACTAAAAATTATATGTATATATATTTTTGAAATCCAAAAAATAACTTTTTTATTAGTTGTCCAATAGATTCACAATTTACCAGCTCGATAAAATTCACTGTGAACTCTAATTGGCAGGAGTGGGAATTCCTCGCGACTGAATTGCAGAACCTACCTGATTTTGTAAGTGCTGGACCTTTTGGTAACAATCACTAATATACCCATTTGAATTTGAATGAATATCCACTTTTTCGTATACATTATTGTTAGGGATGTGCCGGGTATCCGGTAGATATCCGGAATCCGGCTTATCCGGTCTGTGATAACAGAAAAACGGCTTCGATTACAATATAATCAATTTAAAAATCTAGTTCAGAAATTTATTTTTGCTTTGCATTTTTATAATCTACTTTAACGTTAGGTAACATTAGTAATTAAAGTAAACAATTTTAATATTTTTAATTAGGAAAAAAAGCACTTCCGAATTATCAGGTAAAAATCTATTTCTATTTTCAACATAATTGCCAAATTAACACAAGACAAGAGGATCCTGTCTGGGTATAAGGGGTAGCGGATAATATTTCTCAATTTCTAAATCGCTGCATTTTTTTTGTACGGTCGCTGCCTTGTGTATCCATCGTTGGCCTATCCACATCACAACAAAAACTGGAATCGGCATCAGAGCCGCGAAAGCTTTATGAGACAGAGCCTTAACATATCTACACCGTCTTGCAATAAAGTTTACAAAAAAACCGCCATTATCAATTTAAATTTTACTCTGTAGGGATTAATAACAGCCAATTTCACGAAAGCATTTTAAGTAAAAAATTATTTTAATTTTTTTAATATATGGAAATGGACAGAAAATAAAAACTCATTTTCTATTTAAATGTAAGTATGAAAATGTTGCGTTTTGCTGAAAAAATTGTTTCAAAAATCGTAAAAAATAGGTTAATGCATTTATTCTTGCAACATATGAAGAAAATTATATAGATTTTAATATGTATGTATGTATATGTACATATATGTAAATAGATATAAAATCCATCAAAACCACAAAAAAAAAATCATTGATGTCGGTCCAGTAGTTTTGGGAGCTTAATATAGTATGCAGTTAGGCTGCTCCAAAAATACACAGGAAAATCAGTNTGTACATATATGTAAATAGATATAAAATCCATCAAAACCACAAAAAAAAATCATTGATGTCGGTCCAGTAGTTTTGGGAGCTTAATATAGTATGCAGTTAGGCTGCTCCAAAAATACACAGGAAAATCAACTTTTTGGAAATTTCTATCCCCAGAACTGAAGAATTAAAAAAAAGGAGATCCATTTTTTTATTTTGATATCGGTTAAGATTTAACTGTCCCGCCCTTGAGGTCTTCTATATACATACTTTATATGGAGAAAAGATTTTTATAAATATTTAAAGTTAAATGTGTATATATTTTTTGTTTTGAAGATCTCTGAAGAAAACATATCCCATCCGATCAAAAAATATTTTAATTAAACGATTTTATAGCAATGATATGAAAACATTTATTTTTGCCATATAAGATATATGTTACACTTCCAAGCCCCGGCGACATGGTTCAATATTAACCGACTTCAACATAAAAAATACAGGTCCCCGTTTTCGAAATTCTTCATTCCTGAAGGGTAGCTGAACAAAAAAAAAAAAAACGTTGGACCACCCTAATGTAAGTATGTAGTATGCTTTTAAATCGGAAACTAACGTTAAACATTTTTGTTTCCACTATAGGGATACTCATAAAATTCCATGGATTCTTAGAACTTTTTAACACGAAGAATACCGAAAAGACTAAAAAATACCGAAATATTATAGAAAATAAAACACTTGAAAATCCCAAAATTAACTCCCCGAAAAAGCCTACAAAAGTCGCTACGTAAGGCCAGGTAGAAGGGCCACCTCCGTAGGTGAAAGCGCTCTTAGACACGGATCAAGCTATAAATTGCGTTGCCCTCAAGAGCCAAGTTTAAACGCTCGAACAGGCTGGGTTAAATGCGCAGTTTACGTGATCTAAGTTTAAACTTGCACTGAAAAACTGATCCGAAGAAAGAAGAGGAAAGTCATAGGCAAGTCGGAAGGGTGGTCGAGGGTAGAAACAGAGCGGGAGGTCACGCTGGTCACGAAGCTCCTCAAGCGGCTTACATATGTATATCCATTCCCAAAAGCTCATTGGGAGTGTAGAAAATGCTACCCAAGGCTTACAAAGGCAGCGCACCAGAACAGCAGGTATTGAGATGATTCCACCTTATCCAAGCAGCTGGCGCAGTAAGGGTCATCACGCAATGACCAGTTAGAACTCCCACCAGTAGCGACACGTGCAACTAGCTAAGACCTAGGCGATTCCTGGACCGCATCCGGTCTTCACGTGGCCAGAAAACTTTAGCCACTTTGCTTTGCAAGGTCTTCGCCCAGCTGACCAAAAGCCAATCTGTTCAAAAGTAGACCAAAAGAGTTGAAGGGAGCACCCAGACTTACTCTATCCGGGAGTTCTTCCTCAAAGGTTCCCTGCCTTGCCAGCTCATCAGCCATGAAGTTTCCTGCGATTTTGCTGTGACTTTGAATCTAAATAAGATTGATAGCGTAATAAGCCGATGCGGTCGATAAGGAGGTCAAACCATCCTTCACAGTTCCCGAACGAACCATCAACTGATGTCTGCTTTAAGGATACTTCTGCTTGGAAAACGCTATAGTGATCCCGTAGCCTAAATTTTACGTTAATGGAGAATTCTTCGCGGAATATAACCGCACCAACCTTCCCATTAAGCTTCGATCCATGCGGAAAAAAGTTAACTGGGCCCTTATTCCCAGTCCTCTCTATCCATTGGGATCCAGAACCGACGTGCAGTGGTCTGTCTGAGTCGGTACGAACTCGAAACTTTTTAGAATACTCTCCACTGCTTGAGGCGAACTTAAAGCTGACCCCACTAAGCCTTACTGCTCGCGTGCAGCTGCAGCTTTGCCCGCCAAATCTATGGGCACATTAATTTAGCAATATCACTAAGCGCCGAAGTAGGTGTGCTTAGAAGTGCTCCACTGGTCCCAATAATGGCAGCTCTTTGGACTCTTTCTAGCTGTTTGACGATGAAGCCAATGAACCCCTTTCGGCGAGAGATCCCAGCGCTTACCAATAACCCCTCTACAACAATTTAAGGCTATTGTTGTCTTCTTAACTCATTCCCCTATTTAAGCAGAAAAACCTGCTCTCCAGGATCAAGCCCAACTACTTCACCCTGTCAGAGAGCCTTAACGAAAGATCGCCCATTGAGAGAAGACGCAAACAGGTAATTTATATCTTCTAGTAAAAAGAACNACCCCTCTACAACAATTTAAGGCTATTGTTGTCTTCTTAACTCATTCCCCAACTACTTCACCCTGTCAGAGAGCCTTAACGGAAGATCGCCCATTGAGAGAAGACGCAAACAGGTAATTTATATCTTCTAGTAAAAAGAACAAACTTCATTTGCTAGAGTTCACACCCAGCGCAGCCCAAAAGATACGCAGAGAGACTTATCGGCCTAAAGCTCCTGGCTGATACCTGATGGAATTTTCCTGCCTTGTTAATAAAAATAACTCTGGCTATCCTCCAAAGCTTCAGAAAATAACCACTAGTAAGGCAGCTCGCGAAGATAGGCATCAGTCAGAGGCACAAAACATCCGCAGCCTTCTGCAGTTGAGCTGATGATATTCAGCCGTCCGGGCCCGGAGCCATAAACTGCTCGGATGAGTCAAGAGCCGAAAGAAGTCGGTCGTCGATTAAAATTTCGTAGTGGATTGTTAGTTAACTCTGAGCTTCGAAACGGATCCTTCCAGGATCCGGGTTGCTCAGAAAGTGAACATCGAGGAGCATACGAAGGGACTCCTCGCTGCTCAGAGCCCCGTTTCGATGCTCGTCTTCGATGTATTCTTAGAGAGGACACGCATTAATCTCGAGGTTACCTGACTACCATCCACGCTTTTACAGAACGACCTCCTGGAATTTATTTTTTTCTAATCTCTTATATAACCCAAGTACAATCTTATACAGTGCCCAATAGGAGACTCAATTACTCCTCCCGGCCTTGTTGAAAAGGCCCATGCTCGAGGCCTTAAGGTCAGAGAGCTCCACTGACCGCAAGAGCGGGTTGCTCTTTCATTTGTGGTGACTAAGGAGACAAGGGATTTCAATTGCGCTTTAAGACGATGTTGTGAACTCACCAATTGATCCGTCGACTGAACTTTCAGCTAAGATTTCGCCCCTCGCAGGTGCAACCGGAAGTATATTCAGCAGGCTTCTGAAATATACATCGGTTCCAGTTGGTTCTTCTCAGACACCTGAAAGAATATTTTTTAGGCTGCCCTTCGTTCAAAAAGGAGTGGTCCAGAGTGATATCACAGGCCTCTCCCCTTCAAGCCGTTACAAAAGTAGCGCCGTTGCCCATAAACCTAATTAGTATAAAATTGAAGGGCAACTCACCCATAATATTAATTCGATGTTCCCCAAATCGTTTTGTGGGAGTTAGCATTACACCCAATAACGACACAGGCCGGCCTGCATCTAGCTTTTTCTACAGCGTTCCTCAGCAACAACAAAGGTGCTCCACCTCGTTCTGATGCGCACCATAAGTGGAGATCAACCAGGTTCACCGTCACATTGTCTCCATCGCTGAAAAGGGGCACATAATCGAGGTTCACCATTGTTCAGGTACACCACCAGTTTGTAGTCCCAATACCACAAACCTTATTGCAGCTGCTCAACCACGACTCTTGGTTCAGGACTACAGCCATTCCACCTTGCTCAAGGTGGATTAAAGGGTGGGCGGACGCCGCCTTAAGGGGCCGAAGATTGATCAGAAGAATATCCATCCCCTAACACCACCTCCAGCACTCTTTCGCTCTCACTATAAGAGGCAAGGAGCCTCTCTTCCACCGCTCGAGGCAGGACCAGCAGTACTGTAAATTTCCGAAGGAGCGGATTCAACCTTCATGCTTACGGAGGCATCCTCCGGCTCGGGCGTTTCATTACCAACCAACGAAACAGACGCGCCATTCATTTTGGAGTCGGTCTGTTAGACTTCCGTACGTGACTACTAGGGATGTTAATTTTTTCGCTTTTTACGATCTCCGTATTTTCGGGCTGTTGTTATCACAATTCCGGGATCCCGGGATTGGTCTCGGTATTTAGATATTCATTAGTTTTCAACAACTTAAATCGAAAAAATTGCTTCTATATTGTTTGAGAAGCTCCCCTACCATAAAATAAATAATAAATAATTGGATTTGAAACCTGCTTATTTATTTAAAGTGGCGTTTTTTTATTTTTTCTCTCTGACGTCAGGATTTAATTTAAAGGATTTTGTAATTTCAAAGATATGACTCATTCCAAAAATTCAATGCAATTTAGAATAAAAATATGAGTACCAAATGAAAGAGGAAATTTTGTTAGAATCAAAAAAAAAATAAAATAAGTAAATTTTTAAGCTGGTAAAGTTAGAAGGACGGAGTTCGAGGAGGTTATCGAGTTTATATAGGTCCTTAACATATAGTTTTTTTCAAAAACAAATATTGCGAAACTTCAAGGATAAAATTTTAAAAGGATATTTTCAATAATTACCAGTCCTTATGCACCAAAAAATTGGATCTGTTTAAATTCTTCAGAATTTTCTCTTTAATTTTATACCCATACTTCTTCTGTAAACATATTTCATTGAATTTTTCAAATCACATTACTGACGTCAAGTGAAATACTATTTTACTAATTTTACTATATCGACTGCTGAGTGGAAGATCGACCTACCTCGGCAGCCAGTTCGAAAACGTCCTATCTCAAAAAACTTTTCAAAAACGTCCTATTTCAGAATTTGGTTGAAGAACGCCCTATTTCAGAATTCGTTTCAAAAACGCCCTATATCAGGACATTTTCAATACATATTGAAAAAAATATTCCGACGAACTGATAACCTTCTCCTTTTTGTGAAGTCGGTTAAAAAATCATGTGCATATGTATGAATAAAAATCATGTTCACATCATATGCACATAAGCATGCATTGTATTACCAATGACCTATCAGCACCGTTTCCACTCTAAATCACAGCTCATTGCCAAGTATAATTTTTCGAAAACTCAACCCCGCTTATCGGCCATTTAAACGCCAAATTCAAAGCCGACATCTTAAAAACATAAAAACCACATTAAAGTTTTATTCATTCACCTTAATATATGTACATAGATTTTTAAACTGAATATGTATTCATATCGTCGCCCGCCAAGAATAACCAAAATATTTGAATAACGCTAATACTGGCTGACGTTGAACAAATACAAATTTGTTGAAGCTTTTGCCGGTTTTTTCACGACTAACAGAGCGGCTGAACCAACAAAACCGCGCCATGTGCGTTGAGAAGGTCTTAGGCGAAACGCCGATAAGTTTTGGGTTATCATTAGAGCAAAAAAGAAAGGTAGACCTACTACTTCTAAGACACATACATACATATGTACATACTTATATTTATGCTACACATTTGTTCATGCGAATATTTGATAAATTTATGAGAGATAAGAGCTGAAGTAGCGTATTTCTTGAAGAAAAGTGATTGTATCGTGGGAGCAGCAATGCTTAGTGGGAGGAACTTTACGATTGGGTCAACATTAGCAACGTATATAAAGCCAGGTATTGCAATAGAAGGGGTACAGTTCAAAACTAACGTTCTCAAGTGCGATCAACAGTGCGGGTCTCAAAACAAACCATTCGTCTCAGCATAATTTTCCAATTTTGATCAACCGAAATACCCATCTACATATTCAGACGACTACAATGACTCTGATTGCAAAAGCACTATTCCTTACAATTGCTCTTTTCGCCCACTGCTTGCTACAGCTCAATGCATCACCACTCGTTGATATCCTTAGCTACCAGGATGATGACGACACGGAGGTGCTCGAAATCGATTTGAATAGCATCGACGAACTAATGAATGAGCACGAACTTGACAAGGACATTATAGATTTGAGTTTTTATGGCAGTGCACTCTTTGGTACACCAGATAACGAAGTCACCGCTGAATTGGTAGCTAATTATACACCCGAAGCTTCAACAGTGAATCCTGAAGAGCTGGGCTCCTACCTGGAGGGTGACATACTTGTGCCCAGCACAAATGTGCTCACCAAAAATGGCATTACCACGCAAAGTTCACGCTGGCCCAATGCAGTGGTGCCCTTCGAAATACGCGGTCGTTTCGGTGCGCGTGACATGGCTACCATTGAGCATGCGATCGAGGAATATCATCGTCGTACCTGCATACGATTCGTGCCGCGTAGCAGTGAGCAAGATTACATATCGATTGTGAGCGGCAATTCGGGTTGTTGGTCGTCGGTGGGGCGTGTAGGCGGCAAACAGGAGGTAAATCTGCAGACACCCGGTTGTCTCAGCAAACCGGGCACAGCAATGCACGAGCTTATGCACGCCTTGGGATTCTTACATGAACAGAACCGGCAAGAGCGCGACTCTTATGTGAATATACAGATACAGAATGTACAGCCATCAGCGGCGCCGAACTTCGAGAAGGCACAGAGCACCATCGCCTTTGGTGTGCCCTATGATTATGGCAGTGTGATGCATTATTCGGCGAATGCTTTCTCACGTAACGGACGCCCAACTATAGTAGCTGTGGTAAGTATGCATTTTTTATTTTTTAATTCAAAAGAACAACAACATTTTTCGTCATAACAGCTCAAAGTAATTTGAACACATATTTAAATTAAAAATCGGTTTGTATCCTGATAAGGAATTCATAAATTGATTGTCTAGGATACGTACCTAGCTTTAGGCTTCCTAAATTGAAAGAGCTTTCATATACGAGTTTCTAACTCTAAATGGTTCGATGGCAAAAGAACTAAAACTCATTAATATCTGTCTCTTCAACATCGGAATGCATTTCGATTACATATTGTACATTCATATGTACGTACATTAGGGTGTACCAGAAATTTTCTTTTGCGAAATTAGATATGCATACCAAAATATTTTTCTTTTGACCTGAGTAACATTTGTATATGTACATACGGTGACGAGAATTTAAATAGGGAACAGATATTTTAGTAAAATTTGGCTATTTTTTCTTTGTTTTAAATGTATTTTTTTTTTAATTCAGCTCACTAGCTAAAAAATCATGTACATCAAAATTTCAAACTTTATAGAAAATTTATAAAAATTTGTCCATTTTTTTTGGGTACGCAGTTTTGTAACCCAACAAATTTTAATATGATCAAGTGCAAGTTTGAAGTACCTCGGACTTACCGTTTGGCAATTTTTTGTTCGCGCATTTTCCTCCATACAAAGTTTGTTCGTAAATTGTTTTGTATGGAGAAAATGAGCAACAAATTCCACAAAAAATTGCCAAACATCAAAGGTAAGTCCTTGCTATTTAAAATTGGCACCTTTATGAACTTAAATTGAATGGGCTACAAAACTGCATACTCAGAATATTTCTAAGAAATCTAATTAAAAAGCTCAAATTTCCTAATTTTTGTACAATGTTTGAAATTTTAACTTACATACTTGGTTTTTATTAGATAACGAGCTACGCTTTCATAAAATAATGACAAACATTAAATAAACGAATAGGAAATAGCTAAAGAACATTTTCGCTCCTGTATAGTTATAGTATGGTATTTTAATTTTAATTTAAATTTTTTTATTTTTTTATAAAAATATAGTTCACTCTATAAAAAAACCATATAAATTCTTGTTTAAAAGCTTGTACAAATTTTTTAAAAATTCATCCAACGTCCATGAAGATTTCACAAGCTTCATTAAATTTTTAGAAAATTTTTTGGGTATGTAGTTTTATAGCTCATTCAATTCTGGTATAATAAAAGTGAAAGTTGGCTACAAAATACCGTTGTTTTTGGCAATTTTTTTTTTTTTGTTTACACTGTTGCAAAATTAGTAACATCGTTAGCAAAAAAATAATGCCTGATATCAATTGTATTTGGTAGCCAAACTCCACTTCATGATAGATACTAGGATTGAACTGCATACCCAAAAAATTCCGAATTAAAGTTTAAAGTTTTGATGAAACTTTGTTGATACACATTTATTTTAAATTTCTTTATACCGTTTGAAACTTGGATTTATATGGGCTGCGTTTCTTTATACATTCTGGATAATCCCATTTCACAGCCGGAATAAACAGAATACGTTTGAAATATATGTTAACATATCATCAGGAACGTTCTAAAGAATAAGTAAACAAAAAAAGTTTATTCCAAACGTTCAGAATGAATAAAGAAATTCAGCCATGATGTTCATTATAGAACAACCTATTGTTCTATAAAAAAAAAAAAAATAAAAATGGTCTATACTTATCAATATGTCGTGAGTGAGCTAATCATTTTGTCACTCACTACCCCGGTAGTATAAGCCAAAGACTTCACCCTTCTTTAACCGCCCACTAAGGTCGGCGTACCGTTTACCTTCTGCCTAACTTCTATATCTCGAAACTTCTTTAGCCACCACTTTCACTGATATCCTAAGCTGAAGATATTTATTGCTACTGCATGGCATTGATTGCCTGTGCTTGAGAGGTAGACGTGTGACCTCACTTTTTTCGCAATTGTTAAAAGAAAATACCGGAACAGGCATTTTATGGAAGCAGAGCCACTTTCCAGACTCTATACGAACTCATGGACGAGACAATATCATCCAGACGTTACAGACGATAGTGCGGAACAAGGCAGGATCCACAGTCCCCAACGAGTGAGACGACCCGTTGTGGTAGAGCTATTTGCCTCCCACAGTAGTAGGTAACAAAGCTGTACAAAGGAGCGAAGGTAAAACAACTCATCTTAAAATTGTTGTAGCACAAGATAAGGGACCAAAGTAAGAAATGGCGTTTTCCTAAAACTTCCTATGCTTCGATCGTAAGATGAATGTTGTCTTATGGCCTATTTTTGCTTATGCGTAAAAGCACATTTAGACCATTTAGCTCTAAATGCTACTCTAAATGTACATTTATCCATACAAAATTCGTCACCTAAATGCAACTCCATTTTTGCATTAAGAATCTAAATGCTAAAAGCAACCCTGTGATCTTCCAAAATTTCCACGATTCGAACATGGTTTAAAGAGAAAAAGTGGCAACATTGCTTTTTCGAGTATACAGTTGCTAGCTGCGTTTCAGTGATCGTCGATCGGGATTTCTTTTATTTTACATTACATATTTGGATAAAGAAAAGTTAAGCAAATTCAACATCGATGTGATGCTGATAGAAATCAGGATCAATTTATGATCAACTCTGTTTGTTTTGTTTCCTAATTAAGTGAGGAAATTTTAATTGACAGCACCGACAAATGAATATATACACAAACAAATGCTCGGTTATGGTTAACACAATTCAAGTTTTTGTATTGAATTTTTGGTTTAAAATTTATTTTTTCCTTTTCAGTAGGGTTTTTGCACATTATCTTCTGAGTGAGAATTGATCGTAATATACACGGATCTAAATAAGAGACTGGAACACGGCTGTTTGTCAAAAGCATATGATTTCGAACTCGCGTAAATGTACATTTGCTAAATGCTATAGCATGAACGCTCTTCGGAAACATATGTTCGAAAGTGCTAAATGTTGCATTTTAAATGCAGCAAAAACGCTGTATTACACTTATTTCAAACGGATAATTGGCGTGAACAGCGCCCTCTACTTACTTTGTTACCCACAAACATGCGTTTCTGTAGCATGACAGGACGACTGGTAATTGGGTTAACTGCTGTTTTAGAGTTTATCTTATCCCGCGTCTCCATTTATGATCAGCCATCTCGTGCGAACTGTAAATTTGATATCATGCGGAACAGTTATCGCAGAGAAATTTTGATACGTGGGCATTTCATCGCAAACGATTTCATTGCAAAAAGCTAGAGCCCTTCTTTATTTTTAGATGACTTTATTCACAAAAATAGTTTGTTTCACTTTCTTTTAAGCATAGTTGTTACATAAAACAAATTTTTATCAAAGTTTAGCGCAAAACCCAACCGAAAAACACGACGTTTGACAGTTCATTGCATGCAATAATTCTCATGCGATGAGCTCTGATATTTATTATCCATTTGCAAAACATCTTATGAGATGATTCGCATGAGATCGGCGTTTGCATGACGAGACAGGGGGTTATGATGGGGTGACATAGTTTTTTTTAAGTATATAGTACACCCAGAAAAAATTCAGCTAAATATATTTCTCTCAACACATGATTTGGTAAATATAACCAAATAATGTAACTATAACCAAATCATGTGTTGAGGAAAACATATTTAGTTGACGTAACTAAACTCTTTTCTCAGTGTACTTTAGCCTATTAGTGCGAAACCTGGATGGCATAAATTCCCGTTAATTTTACAGATTTAGAAATGTTGATAAAGTAGTAAAGCTCTAAACTAAATTTTACCGCAAGGGTAAATGGCCCGCAGTATACCAGACAGAGGTGGTAGTAATCTCGATCTGCACCAGCGCAGACTTAGAAAAATTATTGAAGTCGCGGGCGGAATGTTTTCAACTCAGAATGAAAGACCAATACCCATATAGTAAAACCTCCAAATATTTTTGTATTCGCAGGCCAAATTTATTTTTTAACGCCATATTAGGTTTGCAATTGTTTGCCTGTGTGTTTTTAGAAAAATTATAAGAAAGAGTTAAATTCATATCGGAATGAAATATGTAACATCTGTTTTTGCTTTCTTTTTTATNTTAAATTCATATCGGAATGAAATATGTAACATCTGTTTTTGCTTTCTTTTATATTTTGTTCATAAATATAACTTTAACTGCAAAATACTCTCTATAAACAAACGTGGCTTATACAGATTTTGTACTTTTTGTTTTACGATAGGAAATATGTATGTATCTTCTATGGACCGTAATTCTAAGATAACTATTAATAATATAATCAGTCGGACACAAGCTCTTAAAATCCAGGCACCGAATAGACCATTTCGTTTTTCAAGCAATCTTTACGACATCCACCAGTTGTTAAATGTTTTATAATGGAAATCATTAACCATCTTTCTCGTTTTTAACTATAACTTNAGATTTTGTACTTTTTGTTTTACGATAGGAAATATGTATGTATCTTCTATTGACCGTAATTCTAAGTTAACTATTAATAATATAATCAGTCGGACACAAGCTCTTAAAATCCAGGCACCGAATAGAATATTTCGTTTTTCAAGCAATCTTTACGACATCCACCAGTTGTTAGATGTTTTATAATGGAAATCATTAACCATCTTTCTCGTTTTTAACTATAACTTAGCTACAGCATTGAGGCTAAGAGGTTAACAGTAGTTTACTCTTCAAATAAAGCAGTGAGATCTTAAATTACGATACAGATACAGATACAGATCACTCAAACAAAACTACAGATAAATAAATATGTAGTTAAACGAAACTGGCGTCAGAATGCCTTTGGCCCCTATTTAAGGCTGTTTGTTGTTTACAATACGATTAGTAAAATTCCCGACAAGTGAAGGTTCCGCAACAGCTGGTTCAATAAACTGGTGACTAGGTGATAAGATGTAGTAAATATGTACATATGTATATATGAATCTAATTTGAGCGATAATATAGTGTGTACGTCAGGCGACTGTAGGATTTGTTAGAGAGGCAAGTCTTCTGACAAGATGTGTTTGTATATTAGTATGTACATAAATCGGGCACTTCCGCATTTACTCACATATTTAAGTGTATGCATATGTATGTACATATATACAGTTAACATCTTTTACTCAAATTCACATAAAAGTGTAATATTGAATTAACTTTTTTCAAACAGTTAATAATCCCTCTAATCTACTCCCTAGCGACCGGGTGGCAACCAGCTAATGGGCCAACGCGACGGCTTCTCGGCATTCGATATCGAGAAGTTGAACAAGATGTACAATTGCGATGCGGCTGCAATGGGTGGCGGCAGTTATGGCGGCTATATGGGTGCCATCGCACCTGCTCCAATGCCGGGTCCAGTACCCGCGCCAGCGCCATTGCCGATGCAACCAGCACCTGCGCCTCCAGCAGGTGGCGCTAATTTAATCGGCAGTTTTCTTGGCGGCCTCATCAGCGGTTTGGGACTAGGTGAAGAGATGGACAATGTTAGTACTACGACCGCCGCATCAAATGAAGTTTAGAAAATGATGAAAAATGTAACGAACGGTGTTAACGAAATGCATATTCATAACTTAAGTTGGGCAATCATTCCGTAATTGCTTGAAATAAGATCAGTTACAAAACTCGAATTTCAATGTCAGTATTATATATTTACATACATTTGTAAGGCATATTAGAGATAGAATAAATTTTAAAAACATAATCATAATTGTTTCCACATAAAAGCGAATAGAAAGATGGTACAACGTCGAAACACAGGATAATGGCGGAAATACGTTCTAAAATTTGGTCCTCAACTCAGGCCGATGAGGGGGGTTGGCTTTTTCCCCGATGCCCGGAATTCTCAAGGGGGCACCGTGCTCAGGCTGGACAATGAAATTCTCTACAACTTTAGAACTTCAATATTATATGTATTTTCAACAGAAATTGTCGAGAAATGGCGAAAACGGCGACAATGTAAAATTTTTTCGCAGTTTTTCTAATTATTAACAATAAAAAATGTTTTATTTTTATATCTCCTATATAACAAATGTGAGAAATTAAATTCTCTACAAATTTGTACTAAACGATTTTTTACGAAAAATGCAAAATATGCTTGCAAATCGCAAAAAGCCCAAATAAACTAAAATCTATTATGGCGGAATATTGCCAAATGAAATTTAGGGGCAAGACTGTGGATATAGAAGTAAACTGCATCAAAATATTGCTGGGGTCTCGTACGATATGTCGAAATTTAAATTGTCTAAACTAAAAACACCGAAAAAAATGTCGAAAAAAATAGTTTNTATTATGGCGGAATATTGCCAAATGAAATTTAGGGGCAAGACTGTGGATATAGAAGTAAACTGCATCAAAATATTGCTGGGGTCTCGTACGATATGTCGAAATTTAAATTGTCTAAACTAAAAACACCGAAAAAAAATGTCGAAAAAAATAGTTTGAAAATCAAGAATGTCGAGAAAAAAATTGTCGAAAAGAAAAATGTCGAAAACAAAAAAACTTCGAAATTAAAAATGTNTGAAATTTAGGGGCAAGACTGTGGATATAGAAGTAAACTGCATCAAAATATTGCTGGGGTCTCGTACGATATGTCGAAATTTAAATTGTCTAAACTAAAAACACCGAAAAAAAATGTCGAAAAAAATAGTTTGAAAATCAAGAATGTCGAGAAAAAAATTGTCGAAAAGAAAAATGTCGGAAACAAAAAATGTCGAAAATAAAAATGTCAAAAGAAAAATATCGAAATAATGTAATGAATGATGTGTAAAATTCGCGCGAATTTTACACATCATTCATTACATTATTTGAACAGGTTGATTTATTTAAGTTAAATTCCACTAATCCTATGTACTAATATAATAAATGTGAAAGTTTGTGAGCGAGTATGTTTGTTGCTCGTTCACGCTAAAAGGTCTGGATATATTTCNTTATTTAAGTTAAATTCCACTAATCCTATGTACTAATATAATAAATGTGATAGTTTGTGAGCGAGTATGTTTGTTGCTCGTTCACGCTAAAACGTCTGGAATTATATTTGGAATATAGATATAATATACTAACATATAAAATATTTTTTGGAGTTGCCACCTCTTTCAAAAGTAAAACCCGATTAATTAACAAGTTTAACAAAATATTAGCAAGCGAAAGCGGTTCAGAAACTATATATTTCGGAAGTATTTTGTAATAGGGTTGCCGCCTGTTAAAAAAGTAAAAGTCAATTAATTGATAACTAAATATACTTTAAGACGGTTGCTATCTGTTTAAAAAGTTAAAATCAATTCTTTGAGAAAGTTTAAACGAAATATTTTAATGTGGGTATCAAACGTGAATGCTTTATTGTAGAAATATTTTTAAAGAGTTGCCATCTTTTCAAAAAGTTAAAATCAATTTAAATAACACGATAACAAAATTTTTTCGGCGTAATTTTGCAGGNATGCTTTATTGTAGAAATATTTTTAAAGAGTTGCCATCTTTTCAAAAAGTCAAAATCAATTTAAATAACACGATAACAAAATTTTTTCAGCGTCATTTTGCAGAACTTTCTTTTTCCATCTCAGGAACTCTAGAACATTTGAAAATCTACTCAGAACACTTTTAATTTTTATTTTTTTCACACATTCAATTTTTCGACTTTTTTTCGACAATTTACGCGTTTTGCATTTTTTTCGACCTTATTCGTTTCGAAAGCATACGATTTCGACATTTTGCGTTTCGATTAAACATTATTTCGAGATTTAAAAAATTTTTAAATTTCGACATTTCTCTTTCGACATTTTTATTTTCGACTTATCGTACGGATCCCTATTGCTGTTACAAATTTTTTTGTTTTTCGAAACAGATGAATCTAATTTTACTGGGCTAAATGTCCGTTTAGCTCAAGTCAGAGGTAAAAGCTCCGCTTAAAAACATCGACTGCTTTATCGACTGGGCGGTAGTGATAGCCAGACATTGAACAAGCGGCCCTAAGCATCAATAATGAGCGAAAATGTGTAAAATAAAATCGGTTTATTAGGTTTTTTCTTAATCTGCCTTATCCTGAGTATCGCCTGAAAAAAAATTCCCCCTAAAGTTTGTTATCCGCCAATAGTAAAACTATGGAAACCAAAAGTGAAAAGTGACCCGGGTCTGGGAAAATTAAACTCGTGATAAGGCTGCATTTGAAAATGAATTGAATTTTTTCAACAAGCCATTTTTCGAATAACTAAAATACCATGTTTCGAAAAAAGGCGAATACTCGAACACCTTACTAGTAAGTAATGTTGTCAGCCCTTCTAACTTGGTGAAATCATTAAGAAAATATAATAATATCCTTAAAATAAACTATGATGTGTTATTAATTATTTCATTTTAATTAGAGTTGAAATGAGTTATGCGCTTTTATCCTGGCGACAAAATTTTGTGTTCGGATTTGATACTTTAGAAATGTGCCGATTTTCGCTCACAGAAATCTGGTCACCGTACTTACATATGTACATAAGTATGCATGCATGTATGTATAGTGCAACACCAACAATTAAAATTTAAATTTTCCATACTTTCTAAACACTTTCATACTTTTTATTTTGTTGAATTTTTTTTTTTGCATATTATTTAATTTTATATAGTTTTTATCATTTTATTTGAAATTTTTAATTTTTTTCTTTTGCTTTAATTTATCGACAATTATATATTCGTTTTTTTTTTTATAATCTTGAATATTAATTTTATCTGTCTTCATCCTATTTTATCTATTTACGAATTACTCTGCAACTCCAAATTTCTCTTTGCTGTCAACATACGGGCTCTTGGGAACCGGCATGCGCTCATGCTATGCAAACGGTATTGCATTTCCGGTTGTGTAACTTTATCGCAAAGCTTCTTTTTGACACTTTCTATCGGCAAAATACCGGCGCTTTCAGTCCCGTCTGCATTCAATGCATCCACTTCGGCGCATTCTGGGCATTGTTGGGTCAATACAATATCATCCACATCTGTTACATAATCACAGAACTGTTCTATTTGTTTTACGAGATAACTATTGGGATCGTTTTGAATATTCTCTCGCTCTAGAAAATAGACCGCTGCTAAAATGCTAAATATACGCTTTTCCACTAGCTTGAGTTGCTGCCGTAAATTGTGGAGATTAACTTCGTCGTAGTCTCCAAAGACCTCTTGCAGTATACTCCAATCGGTTTTCGAGTAGTCGCGTATTAGCTTGAAGCCCTGGAGGAGCTTGGTCAATCGCTTGTTGTTATTTTGTGAAACGTTCTTGAGTTCGCTGTTGCTCTTTCGCTTATCATGTAAATAACGCTCCATATTTTGAATTTGCTCCAATTGAACTCGCATTGTATTCCGATTTTCCAATTTGAGATCATCGATGTCCGAATAGAGTCGATTCACTGCACTATTTAGTAGCGTCATATGGTAACTTGTTTCATTGGCGTAGTTAAAATATGAATAATAAAGACTTTTTTGTTGCTTAAAATTTTCTATAACGTCTTTAATACCGCTATTACCAGTGTAATGGAAGATCTTGTGGAGTACGTCTTTGTTTACGGCAAGTCTCTTTTTCAAGCTTTCGCGCATATTTTGACGTCTTCTATACTCCTTCGGTTGTAAGGGTGCCAAAGTTCTTTGAGTATTCTTTTTCTTAAAAAACTCCATTTCATTACTAAGCGCTACTTTAACACTGCTAAGAGCACGCATTTCCATTCTTTTTGGTTCAGTATCTCTAGCATCTCGTTTCTTCAAAATATCAAACTTTTCATAAAGTTCTATGCTCGCGTCGAATTGATGCATCGCATATCCTATCAAATCCGTCATGTATTTCTTATCGCTATTCAAAGCATGGATTAATTTAAAGTAATGGTCGTTAAAGATTTTCCTCATGGACAAATGTTCAAGCAATTCTTCACGCAGCTTCCTGTTCTCAGCGGTCATTTTGCATTCCTGATGAATGCCGACTTCCAATTGATTTTCTAGCAACATCAGCCGTTTACGTGCCTTTATGGCATTTTCTACCGCACGCGTGTCAGGTACAGTGCGTCTATTTAAGTCGTATATCTGACGTGTTACTTGACCTAATGCACGATTTATATTGGCAATGCCTGCTTTTAAAAATTGTATGCCATCGGCTAATTTCTCCTCACAACTTATATGACATTTAATAGCTTTCAGATTATCAGCGGTATTTTTATTGTATGCAGCACCGAATGCAGTCCACACCTGTGACTTTATATCGGATCCTTCTCTTCGCAGTTTGGCAATGCCAGTCTTTAGATTTGTCTCCACGATTTGGTTGCGCCTAAAGTTCTTCAAGCGTGTCCCTAGAGCTCGTCTGTAATCGCTTTGTCTTTTCGAAACTTCGCTTAGCTTTTGCGAATATTCTCTTAAAAATGATGACTTTAGTTCTGGAGTTGTCGTCGCCATGGTTAAATGAAATCAAGTATCTGGACCAAAAATTGAAGTATTCCGCGAAAAGTTAAAGAGATGAAAATTTTTTTTACGAAACTTCTATTCCTAGCAAACTAAATAACTAATTAATTAATAGATTTTTCAGACATTCTAATGAAATAGACTTCAAATTTATTAATGAAAAGATGTTAAGTTTACAGTAAAATATTTTCACGTCATCGCTATCAAGGCGAATTAATATAAGGTGATATCAGGAGTACAAAAACAAAAATTTACATCAGCAGCCGTGCTGCGAAACACATACATAAAATCAGCTGAGCTAGTAACACCACCTTATCAGAAGAGATACAATTGCAAAACCCCACAACGCCATCCTTGCCTTGGCAAAATACCCTAACTGATTTTTAATGGACTTCAAAAAAAGGAGAAGGTTATCAATTCGTCGGAATATTTTTTTATGTACATATATTACCGCTACCGCATAACCTCCGCAGTGGTCCCATATATATTGGTTTGGATCCGATCATTGGGTCTGGAGAAATTAACGGCAATCTTAGATTTTTATATAAGAATTGAAGTCGGTTTTATTTTTTGCTTAAAAACTACTTGTTTTTTTTTTTAAATTTTTAGGATCACAAGGACGTAAAGGTTTTGAAAATATCCTTTTAATATTGTATCCTTTTATATACTTCAAAATTTCATATACTTCTTTTTGAAAAATCAGGGACCGTAACATTACAACTTTTTTTTTTAAATCGCTCTTTGACAATTATTTTTTGACTTTTATTTAAGTACTCCTTAAACAACCATTATTTCTGACGTTTATTTTATAGATCCAAAATAACAATCATTTTTGATTTTTATCTAAATAAAATTAAATTTAAATTATATGTCTCAGATAACAGTTATCGAAGACTTTTATTTATAAATGTCATAAACAAAAATCAGTCACTGCCCTTTATTTTTTAAATCATACCTATAAAAGTCGTTTGTATAAGTCGTAGTAAACTTTTATTTCCCAACGCCTTCTTAACTCCAAAAATTGTTAGTGACTTTTATACGAACGATTAAAAAAATAACAGTCGGTGACTGATTTATATTGATGACTTTTAAAAGTAACTCAGGTTTATCGGCCATTTTGGAGTTTATCATTAAACACTAAACACTACTCATAATCTCGGAGTTTACCATACCAACAATTTTCGTTAATCTCGTATTTGACTGAGCTTTTCCTCAAAATTGAGCGGTGAGTTCTGTTGTTGTGACTTAAATGGAGGCACCTACATTTTTACGCTGACCCCCATGTAACGGTAGTTTAGAAAAATACGAAAACTGCGACCAGCAGTGAATACTGAAGCGTATTCACTCAAAATTGATATATACAATGATCTCTTGGGGAAAAATAAGAATTCAAAAGCCACTTTTGTCAGCACTAAAAGCAGTTGCCTCCGCCAAATTGATATGGCTGTGTAAAATGATATTGAACAATACCACCAGCTTCGTCAAAATTTGGAAAGACCACCAAAGGCAGTTTCAGAAAGGGCGACTCACTCCGATAACAGGCGATGCAGAACTGAGCAATTTTTTTTTACAAGAGCATGCTATTGCTAGCCTACGCCGTTGACATCGACATCATCGGTAACAAGAACCGCGAATTCTGTTCTGCCTTTTCCAAGTTGGATAAGGAAGCAAAGCGATTGGGTCTGGTGGTAAACTAGGATAAGACGAAATGTCAGCTGCCAGAAAACAAACAATCAGCGCATTCTCGCCTTAGCCCTCCCGTCACTGCTGACAGTTATAATTTCGCGAAAGTAGAGAATTTCGTTTATTTAAGAACGAGTATTCAAATTGATAATAGTGTCAGAATCAAAATCCAGCTTGCCAACAAGTGCTACTTTAGACTGATTAGGCAATTGAGGAGTTAAGTCCTCTCTCATCGTACAAAAATCACACTCTATAAGTCACTCAACATGCCCGTGCTGGTTAATGGTGCGGAGACGTGGACAATGAAGTCATTTGAAGAAGCGGCTCTTGGAGTTTTCGAGAGAAATATTCCGCGCCTGAGACGATGGAACGAGGAGCTATACGGCGCCTCCTCTGGCTCGATCATGTTGTTCGAATGGACATTAACGCTCCAGCTCTGAAAGTATTCAACTCGGAAGCCGCTGGTGGTAGCATAGGAAGAGAGAGGCCCCCACTCTGATAGAGAAGGACTTGGCTTCACTTGGCATTTCCAATTGGCGGTAGTTAGCACATAATAGAAACGACTGGCGTTCTATGTTGAACTCGGCTAAATTCGCTTGGGCGATTGCGGCGCAAAATAAGAAGATGCAGAAGGGACAATAGGCGCCCTTTCAACTGCTAGCAAGGTAGTCATAAAAGTAAAACTCTTTCATGTATATAGAAAATATGTCTATGTATCCGTATATTCGTGGACATTGATTTCATAAACTTAGAAAAAATTCTACATTTAATACTTTCAATTTGAAGGTAGTATATGTATGCATGCCGTGGATATATATAATAAAAACAATTCCTTGCATTTAAATGGTTTTCTACGTTTCAATCATTACGTTTCGCTGCAAGCATACGCGATCTCGGCAAGCGACACTGACTAATGCTGTGCAAGCGATATTGCATTTCCGGCTGAATGACACGCTCATACAATTTCTTCTTTACAGTATTCCAACTCTGTATACCATCGCCACCCTCAGTATCTTCAACATTGGTTGCATCGGCCTCGCCACATTCCGGACATTGTTGCGTCAGAACAATGTCATCTAAGGGTGTTGGCCAATCGCAAATTTTGTGCACATCTTTAACGATATAATTAGGTTGATTGCTGGTGGAACCGCTTCGTTCGAGCATATATTGCGCCATCGTGATGGAGTGTATGCGCCTCTCCAGTATCTTCAGGAAGTGACGCATATTGGAGAGATTGACATGGGAAAAGTCACCCAACAGTGCTTCGAGCGATTTGCAATCGGCACGCGACTGGACTTTGATCACCTGTATGCCTTCAAGCAATTTCTTGAGCCGTGCGTCGTTTTCATCGCGCACCTTACGCAGATCATCATTCTTCTTTTGCCGCTCTTTTAGCGTATTTTCGAGTTCCTCAATAGTGTCTACCTGAGTTTGCAACGTATTATGGTTGGTATGTTTAAGTTCGGAAATTTCATTAAATAATCGATTCACTGTGTTGTTGAGCAGAGTCATGTGATAGCTCAATTCATTGGCGTAGTTAAAATACGAATAGTAAAGGCTTTCTTGTTGCTGAAACTTATTAATGACGGCGGACACATCATGTGAGTCGGTGTATTCCAAAATTTTTTGCAATATCGTGTTATATAAATTGATCTTTTTACGATGTTGCTGACGAAATCTCTCACGCCGTCGATACTCTTTTGGCTGCAGATCGTCCATTATCCTTTCTCGAGTTTTACAATCCAAAAACTTATATTTAGCCGCGTCGGATGCTCTCTTCCGCATAGTAGCCTGCATTTCAACCATTCTAAACTCGTGATCCTTTGCATCCTTCTTAATTAAGTTGTTCATTTTTTCATAAACGTGTATGCAATTTTCGAATGTGGCTAGCGCATAGTCGATCAAGTCGATTATGTATTTCCTCTCGCTGTTTAATTTTTGAACCAGTTTTGTGTAGATATCGTTGAAACTGGTGCGGTGCTGCAGCAGCATCATCAGCTCCGCTCGCAGTTCACTATTGACGGCTGTGAAAGCACATTCGCCTCGCACGCCAACCTCCAACTGATTTTCCAATATGGCTAGCTTCTTGCGCATGCGCGCCACATACGCCTGATGCTGTGAATCGGGCACTGTACGGCGATTTAAATCGTACACTTGCTTATTAACTCGACTAATTTCACGTTCCAAATTCGTTGTGGATTCCTTAATATGCCGTATATCGTAGGCCAAATGCTCCTCACAGGTGACGTTACACTGAATATTGCGAAGCGCACGATTTGTCTGTCGCCGATGGGTTCCACCGCTGGCTACCCAAATTTGTGCGCGCAACGTATCTTTTTCCGTGCGCAGATGGTCAATGGTGTTTTGATAGCTTTTCACCATAATTGTCTCCTTTCGCGTGCGCAACTTTGTTGACAGAACAGCCTTATATTGACGCTGACGGCGGCTGAGTTCCTTCTGCTTTTGCCAATAGCTCTCAAGGAAGTCCTTTTTATTAAAATCAGGGCTTGTTACTTCAGTCATGGTGCTGGCGAATCGCAAAAATGTTTCCTCAATACGATTATAGAAATTTTCTAAAGAAAACCCGACTGCGTAAAAAAATAAATAATTTAATTGAAAGTATTAAATGCCTTCGCTCGGTGCTCGGATCGTAACTTGAATGAAAAATTATTTTGACACAAGCATAAAGTGCAGAGAAAATGAGCTACCGAAGTAGATGGGGTGGAAACAAAATAGGGTACACCATATTCTACAATAATGATAAGCATATAAGAAATAAATTTCTTTCGATACAGCAAGCGAGACCGTACATCACTGGACGTCTTGTTACGACAAGCTATGCACCAACAAACGTGAACTTAATCATGTGATCTTGAGCCGCTTATGCGATCAAGGTGTTGAGGTAACCATGCTGGCTGCTAAAATAGGCGGTTACCAAGTTGCTGACCTCCAGCGGTTGAGTCTGATGACCGGAGAGAAACGAAGGTAAATGTTCTTTTTACAGGTTCTGCGTTCTGGGTTGCTTACTCTGGGTAACGTGAGCAACCCATGTGCGAAATACGGTAACTAATCCAAGTAGTGCCTTAGCCCAAGGCAGAAAGAAAGGGAGCTTCGGTGGGGCCACTCCGATTTAGTTGGATTCAACGCTCACTGACGTCTGCAGCGTCTGCTCCCAGAAGTTGCAGCTGCAACCGGGTGTCTGCCTTAGAGCAAGTGTTTCGCTGATATTCACGTAACGACAAAAGCTGACATTACCGCCATCCAAGAATGCGATGTACGGGGCTAAAAAGGCATGGGGCCTTGCGACGTCTACTACAGCTGCCGTGTAAAGGAGCGCAAATTGGTGCTGGGAGCATCCAAGCATCTCTTTTATGGCGATTTAAATGCCAGGGTGAGCAGGGTAATTTAGCCCCACCGTAGGAAAATTCATACTAAGGATGCAGCCAAGATACGCATCCGCCTCTTTGCAGCAAAAAATGGGCGTCCGACACCGCAAGGAAAGCTCAACATCGAAGAGCTGCAATCACAGCAGACGGCCAATGTAATCATCGACTCTCACACCTACTCTCAGAGAGAACACTTCAATAAACCGACATATGCGAGCTGTGGAACCAAGTTTTCCACCTCGCTGAAGAAGTAGTCGAATTTCAGCGAGCACCAAAGACCAACGATGACGAATGTCACGAAGCTGCAGAGCAAAAAGATGCCACCTACAAGGCCACGCTGCTTTCGGCCGCATCGCATGCGATATGGGACAGATATAGGGAACTGAACAGGGAAGCGAAACGTTTTTGCCCTAATAAAAAGAGAGAGGACGATATACGGGAGTGCGAAGAGCTTGAGATGCTGGCTGACAGGAAAAAACTCCAAAAATTTTACCAGAGACTTAGGCGGCTAACGGATGGTTTCAAGACCACACCCGGCACACTCCTGTAAGAGCAACGATAGCGACCTAGTTAACGATGTCTATAGAATATACCTAAATTATGGAGGTAAACCTAAATTATGGAGGTACTGAATCGGTGAACCACTGAAAGTTGTGGAAAAGACAAGCCTGGGCTCCCAGTCGATGATGATGGAATCGGTGTTCCACCGCCATACTACGACGAGGTACGAGTAGCAGTTACGTAGGTGAAAACCAACAAAGTTGCGGGAGCTGACGTCCTGCGAGCTGAGCTATTCAAGTACGCGCCAACTATCGCGCGATCAGCCACCTAAGCATAGGTACAAGGTATTATCGAGCGTATTGTGTGAAAGACTGAAGCCCACCGCCAACTAACTGATTGGGCCCTAACAGTGTGGCTTTAGACCTAGCAAATATACCATAGACCAAGCATTCACAATGCACGACATCTTGGAAAAAAACCCGCGACACAGGGATGGACACTCACCACCTACATAATGGTCGACTTCAAAGGCGCTTTCAACAGCACTAAAAGTAATTGCCTGTATCCACGCGATACTGATACGGCTGTGTAAAATTTCGTTGAGCAATAACACCATCTTCGTCAGAATTGGGAAAGACAGATTTGGGTATCGACAACAGTAATGGATATTTTATACGCCTACTTTGAAGGAAGCTAATGTAACTTAATTAAAAATGGCAGTTCGAACTTTAAAAAAATAGAGGATTTTACTAGGGCCCACCGAAGATGTTCTCTTTAGTTTTGAGTAATACCACTACTCCAAATTTCCATTAGTTGCGAAATGGCAATTTTTACCGTTTAGTAAATGCCGTGTGGACTATTTTTTATTTTCTTTTTTTACAGGTATTTTTTTTTTGTATTTAAAGTAGGGACCGAGAACGCGTTCCAGTTTTGGATTAGTTCTGCACGAGAACGAAATGTAACGTTAAGTGCGTTCGCATACACGAACCAAAGTTTGAACCGAAACAAAATGTGAACAAAAGGTTCGGCAATGTTTCCTTAAAGAATAAAACTCTCGGGAACGTTCCCCAGAAGAATAGAATGCGAACGAAACTGTTGGGAACATTTCCAATGAGAACAAAATAAGAACGAAAATATCGAGAACTTTTTCAATGAGGATCGAATAAGAGCCAAAGTCTGGGGAACGTTCTGCTAGAGAAAAAAAAAGGAAAACAATCGTTTTTAGAGCTTTACGTTAAGAATGAGAGGGGCATCCGCGTGTTGGGATGAAAAATCGTTTCAGTTTATTATTAGGGTGAACTGTCCATTTATGGAACAATTTTTCATTTCCTGTGCTAGAAAAGTTTGTGTCTTAAGCCTTTCGTTAACTTTATTTGCGTAACTATATTTCAGTTCTTTTTCGATTAATTTAAATATTTAAATTAATGGAACGTATGAGACAAATTTTGTTCTCGATTTCTTTCTTCGCGAATAGCTCAGATAAGATTTGCTCCCGTTTCTTCTGTGAGAAAGTGGCTGAGACTTTTGTTCTCATTTTGTGTTCTTAGAAATATTCCCGAAAGTATTGTTCGCATTTTGTTCTCTTTGGGACCGTTCCACAGGGTTTTGTTCTTATATAATTGCAATTGAGAACGTTCTCGACAGTTTTATTCTCATTTGGGTTTTTGGGTTTGATGCGTTCTTGGGAACAAAACTACGAGAACGACATTTAGTTTCGATCATACCTTTTGTTCTAGGTCGCTGTGAAAAAAATTTAATAAAAATATACAGATGTAAATACATATGTACACACCAATGTAAATCGACAAGTGCTAAAAATAATAATTCGGATTGAGGCAATTTTCCGGACCATGAAACTCATCTCTCGCAAGAGATTTTCGAGTATTTTCAGATTAGAACGAAAATAAAATATGCTTAAATGCCCATGTCCATATCTACATACATATGTATGTATCTCGAGCTATTGCTGAGTTACACCTGCCACTTCTAAGGCTCGGAAAATTTTCGATATTGAATAAATAAAAGCCGCCGTTCGCAAATCATTGCAAAGCTCAAACTCGTGCGCCACCTCTTTGATGCCCTGAGCAGAAGATTCCATAACAGTTTGCAACCCGGCATCTACAATTTCCGCCTCTTTGGTGCAATCCCGGATTTTCTCCAGCATTTTATTTGGTTTGAATTTAGCCTAAATTAAGAACGTAGGAATGTAGAAACTTCAGTTAACAAAGCTGTGGGCTTACTTACGTCTTCTTTACCATCGCCGTTCAAGGAGTTGAAGATTTCATTGATCATAAGCTTATCGCGTTTCACATGCATTTTGCCATAGGATACATGATTTATATTCTTTAAATACTCAAAGTAAGACACCGTCACGCCACCAGCATTGCAATACATGTCGGGTATGATGAGAACATTCTTCTTGCGTAGTATTTCGTCAGCAGCAGGTGTCGATGGCCCATTGGCGCCTTCCAAAATTAATTTGGCCTGCACACTGCCAGCATTGTCAGCAGTGAGCACTTTTTGTGTTGCGCACGGCATCAGTATGTCGCATTTTTCAGCCAACAGACTGCCGCTTTTCTGCGTCGCCTTCGTGTAGCCTTTGATAGATTTCTTATTCTTTATATAATATTCCATTAAATCCTAAAAATTGATATGAAAGCTCTTAATTGTGTGTAGTGATGCGCATTCCAAAGGCGTATGTACATGGTACCTTGGGATCGATGCCTTTTTCATTCACAAGCGACACATCGATTTCTTGTACACCTATAAGTTTCGCACCAGCTTCCACTACAGAAATAGATGCATAGGATCCGACATTTCCAAAACCCTGTACAATCACTGTCTTATCCTTCCAACCAGTTTTCCATCCCAATAGATCCATCCAATCTTTATCCATAATGAAACAATCAGCTGCCTTGAACAGGCCGCGTCCTGTTGCCGCAGTTCGGCCATTTATACCCCCCATTGCAACTGGCTTACCGGTTGTTATAGCCAATGCATTGAGGTCATTGTAACCTTCAGTGAATATTTAGCCGATATTTAGTTTTAATTTTCAAATTATTGTAGTAATTATATGTTTTCTATATCTACCAAATGTCTTCATGTATTGATCCACGAGCCAACTCATCTCTCGCTCACTTGTATTGACATCAGGTGCGGGTACATCTATACCCGGCCCTATCATATTGCGTTTCAATAGCTCCATGGTGAAGCGTCTTGTAATCGTCTGCAATTCTTGTGAAGTATACTTTTTGGGATCGATTCTTATCCCACCCTTGGAACCGCCAAAAGGCACATTCACACAAGCGGTTTTGAATGCCATCAGATAAGCTAAGGCTCGAATTTCATCGGAGTCAACGTCCATGGCATAACGTATGCCTAAGAGAAAAAAATTGGATGTCGTTAAAGAATATATTCGGCTCTATTATGGTTGTCAAGGTCGCCGTCGACGTCATTTTTTCATTAAAAAATAGCCCTCATAAGTCTAACTCTAGCTACGCTAACCAAAGTATTTTTGAGGAAAGATGTTCCGCGCAAAAACACTATGGTCAGCGTAGCTGGAGTTGGACGTACGAGGGCAATTTTCTGATGTAAAAATTACATCGACATCGACCTCGACAATCATAATGGGGCCGATTGAGTTTCATTGTTATAGTCAAAAGTACCTAATAGTGATATGAAAAGGAGTGAAAATTAAAAAGAAATTCGCCAAACATATCGCACGTTTAATAATATAAAGAATTATTTAAAAATTTAAATTCAACAATTTATATTGAGCTCGAGGCCGTTTTAAAAGAAAATTTTTATTGTGAAAAGCAACAATAATTTGAAAAAAATGGTAGAAGTGATAGCTATTTCGGAAATCACCACATTTCCTCATCAGACTTCTTTCAGTAGGACTCGAACCGACGATCCCACTGACTTCAGCCAGTTGCCTATGCACCGTGCTAAGTTCGCCTTGTATGCCTTGATTTCCGAAATAGCTATCACTTCTACCATTTTTTCAAATTATTGTTGCTTTTCACAATAAAAATTTTCATTTAAAACAGCCTCGAGCTCAATATAAATTGTTGAATATAATTGTTATAAAGGCCAAAAAATAACAAAAACAAATAAAAATTTAAATTTTGTGGAAAACGCATCAATTCATACAAATGGTATACCAAAAGACAGCTAGAAAGACATACACTTGTAGTCAGCTGATTAAGTTAAGTGTGTGTAAGTACACTCAAAATTTCGTACAAAAATTTTATAAATTAAGCAATATTTAGCAATTAAACCCAAAAATTTTATTCTTTTAATTAAAATTAAATTTAATTTAAGGAAATGAAAACTCAAAACAGCGCCAATTAATTGAAAATAAACTCGTATTAGCTCTGATCCAATACTTTTCGTGACAAATCCTGTAAAACTGTCAAACAGCAAAATTACTCTCTGAAGTGAGAGTAAAAAGTGAGTAACAACAAAAAGTACGGGAACAAAAAAACCATTTTTCCGGTAAAAACGTCAACAAGTGATTGCTTGACACTTTTCATGATTTTACCAGAAGAAAAAGTTCGCGTAAAATCTTGCAACTTCATTCTCTACACCACTCTCCAAGTCGCTCTCATTCAGGATTTTGGAGGGTTTTGGAGTACGGGAACATTTTTCCTGAAACTTCCTGCAAGTTCGTGTAAAATCCTGTAAGTTCATGGAGTACTGGATCAGAGCTAATATGTATGTATGTGTACTACTATTCAAAATCATCTGCATCTAAACGCACCCTTCCAGAAGTTACTCAGGGGCGCAAAAGGGACACTTTGCGATGATGAAATAGCAACATGTTTTTATTTATTTTTACTCGTATTTTCACAAAGAAAGGTTTCTGACAGGCTAACCTAATATTCGCGGCTTGCGTTTTGGTACGCATGCCGTCGAATTTGTTTTTTTGCGTCACCCGAAATTGACTTGCATGCGTTTGCATTTGATTTCATTGAGCGAAACGTCAAATCAAAATGTCACGCAGAACAAAAATTGGAAATTGAGTTAGCTTCATACGCACGCCGTTCAATTTCGGTTGATCTCATACAAGTTGCATGTGCATGAGAAATTTTTGACAATAAATTGGCGGCGTGCGTGAATATTAGGTTAGCCTGTGAGGGGTTTCGACTTTATTTGATACACGGCCTCTTGAGCTCCTTCGCCACGCACACCTCTTTTAGGAATGAGTGACCGGGATGTAGGAGTTGGTAGGTACCACCGGTGAATTTCTACACGGACGGGTCGAAGCTTGACGGAAGGGCCTGTTCTTTTGTGCAGGGCGCTGACGAACTACTTTTAATTTGGTCTTGCATATGTATCACTACAGGCAGACATGATAACATTCGGATACTAATAGCGATAGCAATTATGGCTACTTAAAAAACGAGTTACTTGGCTTTCTAGTTGAGAGAAATATCTTTCAGTTTACTTGAAAATTTCTTATGATTTATACCAACAATTTTCGTGAATGCCCCAGTACTTGGGTAAATATCTATCTAATATATCTTTACCTTTAAACATGGGCGTAGCCAGGTAGCGGCAGGGGGGTGCCCCTGCCTCCCCCCCCTAACTTTCAAATTTTCCTTATATATATATAAAATAGTACCCTGAAATGCCTGCTTAATAGGGTCGAAATTACCCATCAAAATCGCACTTACATACATATCGCGTATTTACTAAAATTCATAACTCAAAAAATTAAAATTTTCAGGAGACGCGTTTAAGGGTTTCCATTCGCTCCCAAAATGTCGAAAAAATTTCCTATATATATTTTCTTACGCAGAAACTACAAATGCGTTTTGATTTGGAGAAAAACTTTTTCGATCGCCCAATAATTGTTTTGCGTAGATCTCACATCTTTCATTAAATCAGGTTATAGTATGTTGGAATCTTGTTTCAACTCTACACTGGTTTCTTCTTGCAACTTTGCAAATTGGAGCATAAGCTTCCGCTACTTACCTCCCTTGAGCGGTAGTCGATGTCTGGTATGATGTGCCCGATAGCCAGTGATTAATTCATAACTACCATTATCTCTGATGATGGGGAAAGTAACTTCCAACATTGTGGTAGTTGATCCAATCATTCTCAGTAAACCACGGACGCGTTCTTCACGTTGCTCTTTCTTCATCCAAGGATACTTTTCCAGTTCCTTTATCATCATTGGTTCCATAATTTGTGCGGCTGCATGGTAATAGTATTCAACCATTTGTGAAAATCCTGGATTTTTCTCCTTGGGTACCTTTTGCAAATGTTTCGGAATCTCATGCTTTTGGCGAGTATTAGTCAAGCTGAGAATTTTCTGCGACAGCGGCGATCTTAAACACTTTCCCAATATTCGTGCCGTACTGATATGCATTGAGCTAATGAATAGCAACAGCAGAGGTTTAGGTTTAGGTTTAGAGGTTTAGTTGTAAATTTATATCGCAATTTTGTGCTATTATTTTTTTATTGCGTGTATTACTTTTTCTAAATTTTTGTTTTTTTGGTTTTCTTGTGACAATTGTGATTTTTCTACAATTTTCAGACATTCGGAAATCGGGTTTGAGTTTTATTTCGAATCGGCATGGAATCGCCTATCAGATTGTCTCCTCCGACGGAGAAACTTGTCCTAGATGACGCACCACCGGTTTTGGTTAAGAAATTAGTGGATTACTGCAAAAACCATAGGATAATACTAATTAGAACGCATTTATTTTGTTTAAAAATTTGAGCATTTATTTATTTTTAATTGTCGTTTTTTTATTTAATAATATTGATTAGTTAATTGCTAATTAAATTAAGCATTTATGACAACTACATAAAATTTTATTGATTAACTTATTACTTTTTGCATTATTGCTACAATTTTATACAACTAGAACACTAACACATCTTTGTTTTGTATATATGTATGCTTGTCGTATATGTAAATACATATGTAATATGCTTTAGCACATACATATGTATGTATAATATGCAATTAGATAAATAATATATTGTACAATATTAAAAAAAAAAAATAGGTTATTGCTATGTAAATACATGCATAATAACGTATGCGACTTTGAAATTTAAACGTAGTACAAAGTTTTACGATAAAAAAATAAACATTGTACATACATACATACATGTTTAAAAAGAAAAAAAACTAAACATCGAAAATAGTCAAAGAAAAATGCTCTCGTTCTGCGGAAGCACTCATAATGAGACAAAAGCTACATTTGGGTCTTGAAAAAGTTTATAGGATTTATGGGATTTTTTTACAGAATCTTTAATCCCTATGCTATGCACCACACAGTGGAGAAATTTATCTTTTTTTTTGTGACAAAGTTTAATATCTCGAGAACGAGAAACGCTGGGCTAGTAAATTTAATAATACTTTAAAGCAGCCCTGGGCATATTCGCTCTGCTTTAGAAGGCAGCGAAAGCTTCATTCAACCGCAAGACTTATTCGCACGCACACGGTTACATCAATTGCACGCACACTACAAAAATTCTCTGTCGAAGCTGCTCACCTCTGTTTTAAAGCTTTAGAGGTTGAGAATAGTCACGTTGAATAAGAAAAATTACCTTGACTTTAAATGACCCTAAAAAATAGAAGGTTGTAATTCTTCTGTCCTTTCTTGTCCTTAAAACAGCATGCAATGAAATTTGTTTTTTAAGTTTTGAACATATATTTTTGTTTTTCTTGCGTCAAGGAATCAACTTCCATGGTCGGAAGAACCGAAAAATACCTCCTAATTTTTTAAGAAGTCAATTAAATTCTGTTTTCGGGTAAATTTTTTTGATTTTTGACCTTTTTTGACTTAAAAAAAGTATGTAATGAAGTTATTAAAATAAACCGCAAAACATATGTTTAAAACTTTTTAAAAAGTTTATTGTATACTGTTTTCAGGCCAATAAAGGAAACAAATTGAAAATCCTCTATTTTTGAAGGTCTTTTTTCAATGTTGCAGTTAATTTTTTTATCCAATCATATATATGTACTACTTTTATGAATTCTCCAAAGCTTTAAAATGCTGTTAAATTTATTTCACTGGCTCTGCTCGTTTCCGCGATAATAGATTTTCTTACAAAAAACTCTAATTTTCCACAGTGTGCGTCATGTATGTATGTATACGTTTTTATTTTGTTTTTATTATTTACTCTTCATTATAATTGCTTTTAATTTTCTGCATTTCTATGCAGTCCTTTTTGGTACTGGGTTTCAAATGTGATGATGGTGCGGTAGTTTGCCAATTTTATTTAACGCAAAATTTAAAAAAAAATGTGCACCTATGTATGTATGTATATGAAATACGACCTTATGTGCATACATACAACTCGTTGTATCAAAGTACTACATATTTTGTATGACAATTTTGAGTAAAAATAACAAATCACCTTAGAATATATTTTTTGTTTCAAAATAGTTTTAATTGCACATTCGCAAATTTATTGTTTAATTCCCATGTTTGGAACATGTAAGTATGTATGTACATATGAACATTAGACCGTACCACTTTACAGGCAAACAAAAAAAGTTCGCCGTAAACCCCTGGAGTCTACAGTATTTTTACAAGGCAATTTTGACCGAACTTAGTGGGCCGCCTTTTTAAATGTTTCGGTTACTCCTACATTCGACAATAACCTTTTTTTAAATGGTTCGGCTGGAATAATCAAAATACTTCTTCAGCTAAAGTCTACTGATTTTTGGTAAGCTTTAGTTTGCTGACATTAGAGTGGTATGTTAGGAACATAAGTAGTGAGATCTGATGGGTAAGTACTAGAACGTGGTACTTGAGACAATTAAATTTGGAACCAAAATAATTGTCTACTCGAGACAAGAACTGAAGATCCGACTGCAAATGCCAAAGATATGACGAAATGTGAAAAATTCAACCCCTACATGCGGCCAAAATTATTTTCATCGTAGGACGGATGGTATTGAAATCGGACTAAAATTACGGCCACTTTTCATACATATAACGGTAAGTTTCAGATAAGTAAGTCGATATTTCGAAATTTACTCAAAATTTATGCTAACAGCAATGCGTTGAAAAGAAGTAAATTAAATAATATTAAAAAAAAATTCAGTGCCATGAATAATAACAATATGGACCGCAAATGAGAGATTTTGGAATTGGAAAAACATTTCGGGAAATGGGCGTGATACCGCCCACATATGAATATATAAGTTTATCTCATTATGTCTAACTGAACGATCTATCGAAGATGTTTGAAATAGGGGTAAAAAAAAACTACATTTAATACTTGCGTCGAGTATTTAATGTTTGGCTCCGCCCGAACTTATGGTCTGATTATGGCAACTTAACTTAACTTAACGGCTCTCACTTAAACATTCTCATAAATGAATGTTGCTTATAATTGAACAGCCAAAACTTAACGTAACTTACTGCCACGTCGAAATCTGTTTCATTTTGATTTTTTACGTTCTACGTTCCGTTAAGTTAAGTTGCCATAATCAGGGTTTGGGACTTTCTTATTTGTCTTAATTCAAAATTGCCTTGCAAAAATTCTTCACACTCAAGATTAGGCTTTGAATTTTTTTAAAGAGGTGCACCAGAAAGCAAACTAAAGAACCATTTAAAAGACGAATTTCGAAATATATTTCATGTAAGGACTTTGAGTTGACGATGAAGATATTGGATTGGAGAGCATCAATGATAAAAAGCACTTTTTTATTTATTTTAATTCGCAAATTTTTTAATGTAATTGAATTAATTTTAGTTTTTTTTTTAATTTTAATTTTGTTTTTATTTATTTAATTTTGATATGTTTTTATTTATTTTACTTTATTTGATTTGATTGTATTTCGTTTCATTAAATTTTATTCTATTTTTATTTATTATGTATTGTTTGACTTTATTGTGTTACTTGTTTTATTTGACTTTTTATTTCATATGTTATTATTATTACACTGCGTGAAGGTGAAATTTACAATAAAAAAAAAAAAAATATTAAAAAAAAATTCAGTGTCATGAATAATAACAATATGGGCCGCAAATGAGAGTTTTTAGAATTGGAAAAAAATTAATTTTTTGGTGCACAAAAACGAATAGGTAAAAAATTGTATCCTTGAAAATGTCCAAAGGTACCAAAATACATATATACATATACACGACCATATCGTTGAATTTGCTCCTTCTAGCTTTATTAGTTTTAGGACAAAAAAATAATAATTAAAACGTCGTTTTATTAAAATTTTTTTAATTCTACAGAATTTTCCATTTCATTTGTTACCTATACTGTTAAAGTATAGTGCACTGAATTTTTTAAACAATTGTTTTGAATTGAAAAATATTGGCGTCAGGGAGAAAACCTTTTTTAGTTTTGCTACATGCATACATATATTTAACCCCTAGTTCCGTGAGTATATTGCTGGCTTCGAGTGTTTTGAAATTTTTTGGCCTTTATCGCACGGTGTTTTTAGTCTTTTTTTTATTTATTTGAATTTGATATAAGTTCATTTAATTTAAATCAATTTAATATAACTGAATATTATTTAAGTTTTATTTAATTAATTTAAACATACTTCAATTTAATATGAGCTATTTTACTTCATTTTCTTGTATACACCTTTTATTTTATTTTGTTTTATTTTATTTATTTAATTTTATTTAGTTTTTATTTTTACTTTTCTTTAAATTGTTTAGATATATTTTTTGCAGTATTTTCTTTGACTTTCTATTGTATTTTACTTTGGGCTACATTATTTAAGCCAAAAATTAAAAGCTGTTTAAAAAAACTTAAAAAAATATGAATATACATAAACTAAACCATAACACATATGAAACACTGCGCTTTATAAACACTCTAGGCACTAATAAAATTACATATTTTACTATTTTTTTTATTTTTTTATGTTGTTTTTGATTTTGAATTACTTAAAACTTATTAATAGTTTATCTTTTATTTTTTTTTATAAGTAACTAGAAATTAATTAAAAATTTACTTGTATTATTATTTTTTTAAATACTCAAAATACTTTACATATGTAAAATATAAATCATTATTTTTTAAATAATTCAAAACTGTAGTGCAAACTTAAGTTTAGGATCACGATTTCTATGTTTCCACTTCAGCATCATTTTTCTACTCTCATTTTTCGGGCGTTTTCATTACATTGCATTTACACTCTTTGTGTACAAATGTATATACATATACATATATGTACATATGCATGTATGTCGGCATGTACCTATGCATATATACATATTTACATGCAAGTATGTAATCTCATCAAAAAAAAAAACTATCCTTAACCATAAAAGATGACTTAAAACTTAAGCATGAGTAAGCACGGAAAATAGAAAAATATTTTGAATAAAGGCATTTACATATATTTTTTTAAATATAATTACATACTTATGTATGTATGTGTGTGAGTGTGTATTTGTATAGTATATATGCATGTATTTCAGCATATATGTATGTATGTGTAAAGCATTAATGTACTTTAAAAAATTAAGCACATTCGGAAGAATCCACATTTACATGAACGCGCACCGCACTTTCTGCACCACACTTCCTGCTAACCATCCACATTGGTGACTTCAACCGAACGCGGCGTATGTAGGTTGATGATCTCACAGCTTTTGGCATTCGCGAACCTTACATTATTTCTCACAGCGAGCTTTATGTAATTTATGTGGGTGGCTTAGGGGCTCGTTGCTGTTGTCACAGCTAATTTATCGTTTGCCTTGGCGTACTGCCCTCAATCAATGCTCTAATCATCGTCTTTCTTGTCCGTCTTGAGGTCGTATTTAGCACACAACTCTTCCGGTGTATAGCTGGAAAGAAAACATTTTTAATATATATGTATTACAAACCATTCCTGTCGATCACTGAGATAAATGTACAACGTACCCGATCAGATTTTGTAGATCACAAACAAACTTGTAGACGTAGCGCTTGCCAGCTGTCTTGTGGATAATATTTTTATCGTAATAGTAACGTAGACCTCTGCTGAGTTTTTCATAGTTCATTTTTGGTTTATTCTTGCGAATACCCCAGCGACGAGCGACCTGGAAAGAGAATGGAATATTTTAGTTGAAAATCAGGTAAATGCAAGTGTAAATGTACATAAGTAGGATTCTATAACTGCCCTGTAGGGAATTCTACTAGTTGCGAACTATAATGCTACCAGTTTGCATTTCAGCCCAACGACTTCGCGTTCTATCCTTTTTCAATGTTAGCGACTGGTATATTTAACATGGCAGTATCCTATGAGATGTCAATTGTCTGACTATGCATCAGCATCTACCAGTAGAAATACTAGTAGTATCATACCATTTGATGGCATAGTCTGCCACTTCAACCACGAGAAAAGCATAAGTGAGGTCCGAGCTTGAAGTCATTGGTTAGGGAAAATATTTTTTTCTGTTTTCAAGATATTTTTTTTCTTTAATTACATAATTATTTTATTGTAATTTTTAATGTTTTTTTTTTCAAGAAAAATATTTTTTTCGAATGTCATTTCATTTTTATGGTACAAGTATTCATTTACATATATATGCACGTTTTTTCTCAAATAAAATTAGATTTCCGACTTTATAATTTATATTTAAATTGAAATAATTAAATTAACTTACATTAATTTAATTTTAAAAATCTTTACCACCTCCAAGTAGTCTTCCCGCGATGCCTCAGCAAACATTTGTAAGAAAATCAATTAATTGCATTTTATTTTTTACGCTGACAGGTCAATCAAAGGCAGATGTCGTTGACGCTTAAGTTTTTTGAAATTGTCGAACTCGGCCATCGCTTTAGCTCATACTAAATAGTTTATGAACTGTTATTTTTATTGACTGGTTTGACTTTTCACTGCAGGATGCTTTCAACTTCGTTCGGAAACTGGTATGTATATTGATTAGTTTTCGTGCTTGGCTCAGTTTGCTTTTCATCTTGGTAATAAAAAACCCTGAACCCAGGTTCCTACCAACTGCTCAAATATAGTATTCGGACGCTACAAAATATATGTAGATTAACCACAGTTATGGCGTTTATCGCAATTCTTTACTATGCTTTTACGCTCCACGTCTTAACCCTTAAAACACCTAGTGGGGTCCTCAGAACACCAAAGAGAGTGATTTTGTGTGATTCTACCGAATGCCAACACAAAACAAAAAGCGCCAAGATATACAAAATTAATTTCGGGTCGTACATTACAGATCTACCGGTTTTCTAGGCCAGGTCATTTTCCCCAAGATATTTTAATTTAAAATTTGCATTTTTAATGAAAAACATCAAAGTTTAACAGACTCGTACACGGCGTATGAATAACATTCTTTCCTGCTTATATTTCTTACAAAAAAAGCTTCCACATTTTCATTTGACCATTCGTAGTTATTTATCCATCGATTTTCTTTATTACCTTGATTTTTTTTGTAAATGAACGGGCTTGAATAGAAATGAAGAACATTTACAGAAAAAGCTGCTACTTTTAAAATTTTTTTTTCATAAAAATGAAAATAACTTTGGGAAAATTATCTGATCTAGAAAACGGAATACAGATTCGTAATCTACGATTCAAAATTAAGTTCACGTGTTTCGGCGATTTTAGTGTCATTTCAAAACTTGAGATTTTCCCTAGTGTGATTAAACCTTGATTTTTATATGATAAATAACAGATTACTGAGATATATATCTCCAAGTTCCCACAATTTTAATTATATATAATAAAAATCCAAGTTGAGGAAAAAACTTAAAGAAAAAACAAGTGGGTTTTTAGAAGACCCCAGCTTGGATAAACAGTGTTATCGTCTGGAACATGGTATGTTTAGGGTTAAGCAAGGTGTTCTTGGTTTTTGTACAGTTTACAATTTTGCACGCATCTGAATTTAATTTAACACTTTTTACGGATTCTTAGCGCTCCAAAAATTGTCTTTTACCACTCAACTTCTACCTATTCTATCTAATTCTCTTAGATATTATATCCCCTATAACCACATACGCCACGTTCGCTTTTTCCAAAACTCACCTCATCTGGATCGGTTAACTTGAATTCCCAGCCATCGCCCGTCCACGAAATAAAGCCCTGACACGTCTTATCCATTAGCAATTCCAATAGAAATTGCCACAGCTGTATGGGCCCAGAGCCTGTAAAACATGGCACACCTCCTTGCATGGGGTACGCTCCCATCAGCGCCTTCTCCAAACTCATCGTATTCATATACGACGCTGAATGTTGGCCCGCATGATGCACTCCCCATTGATCGACTGGCGATTGCCCGGCCATTGTTGGGAATCGTGTTGGATCGTAGCCGCCATACTCGGAGCCATATGCATCGGGAAATGGTGATCGACCATATGCATTGTATTTTTGTTCGTTGCTCGACGCTGTAATGCCATAGAAATCGGAATTATCCTGATAACTCGGATGCTCTTGCGACGAAAGCGTGCTATGATAGTCGTTATCATCGTAGTGTACACCTGAAGCGGCAGCCGCTGCTGCCGCAGCTGCAGCACCGGCCAGATGCGCGGGTAGACCGTAAACGGATGAAACGGAGAGATCAGCGGGATCGGTTTGGCCATTGCTGCTGCCACTGCCGAGGCTTGAATATGAGGATGTATTTTGTGTGCCAGGTTCCTCTTTCATCTGATGTTGGGTGTACAGTGCTGCGGCAGCAGCAGAATTTCGTATCGCCATTTGCATGTAATTCAAATTGGCACTATTGTTGTTGTTGTGGCTGGGGGTTTGACCGCCCGACTGGTTGGCGTTAACGCCTGGCGCGTTGCTACTCACGGCGGGATTGTTGGACTGCTGGGATTGTTGTTGTTGCTGCTGCTGTTGCTGTTGCGCATGAGAGAGCAGTGATGCATTGCTGTTCGCATTTTGCGATTGTTGTTGCTGCTGCTGCTGCTGCGTTTGCGGGGGCGGGCTGTTGTTACTATGATCGTGCGGATTACTACTGTAGCCTGGAATTAAGAAAAAGTAGAATGTTATTCTATTATCTACAAATGTATCCGCATAAATATGTTTGCACAAGGAATAAGAAAAGTATGAAAATGTTAGTGGAAGTGAATAAGGAAGAAGGGAATATTTTAAGTAACAGTATTTGCGAATCCGAAATTCAGAATTAGGCGATGCTCGAAGGTTTTATTTTGGACTAGTTATCTCTGTGCTTCTCAGGCTTGAAACCAATACACTTGCCATAACAATCGCAAGAGTTCTTAAATCTAAATATACCTTAACAAAACAAAACGGCTTAAACACATTTCGATTGACAACTACTTATGTAAGTACGTACATTTGTACATACGTATGCATATTGAAAAGTTTTAAAGTTTTTTTTAGCAGATGGCAACCCTCTTTAAGAACATTTTAGAAGTAACGCTTTCTTAAACCTCCCGCGCTTGGCACCCATATTAGAATATTTCATGAAACCTTTTAATTGAACTTATTTGGAATTTTTAAACAGGCTAGGTACATTTTAGTCGGGTTTGCTATATTTTTGCCTACAAATGAAATTTATTGAGTGGCCACACTGATCTACACTAGCACTAAATATACTGTATGAAATAAGCTGTAAGCCACTGCAATTGCCCTGAACTTATTTCCAGGCACTGTATAAAATATTAAAATGGTTAGTGCGTTGAAAGTTAAAAAATGCTCGTGAAAAAGTTGAATGGTCAGGTATAGGGTTAAACAAGTTATTTTTTCTCTCAACTAAAGTAAAACGCACTGAAATGCCCACTAATACAAGAATACATAAAATTACACAACTCTATGCAAATCATATTTATTTTTGCACTGAACTACTCAAACGCAAGCGCAGAAAAATAAATAGTAAACAGAAAAAAAATCAAGCTGCAGCAGCCAGATTCCTCAGAAGGCGTGACCATCATCCAATCGTCTTATCTTCAATACGCCACTTCACATACAATAACAGCCCATATAGTGACTTCGATGAAATTCGAAAACCAATCAAAATTCAACTCATCACCAATACAAAAGCACAAGAAAATAAAATGAGCTCCAACTGTAGCCAAAACAAAAACAAAAAGTCTTTATAAATATGTATGAATGGACATACCTACATATGTACATACATTTAGTTTGAGCAAAGCAAATGAATCGGGTGATTGCCACTGGGAGTATATGAGTGTAAATGGGGTTGTGTACGTGTATGAGAAGAGCGTACTGCTCCAACTGTGCTCCAACATACGCTACCTAGGCAACTGCACTGAAATTATGGAAATAGAGATATGTAGTTATAGGCGAGCGAGAGTTCATTCATTCATTACAAAGCGCGCACATTTGAGCGGGAACAATGTGAAATAAATATACACACTTTACGTTTACAAAAAGTTAACCACAATCTGGGTATGACTATATACAGATACATATGTATATTAGGCATTTGACTTTTTTGTAATTGAATGTACATTAGGGTGGTCCAAAAATAGTAAATTCGAAATTGTAATGCTCTCACCCCTAGGATTGTTCTAAAACGAAAAAAATATACCCATATTTTTTAGTTTGAAATAAAAAAAATTTTTAGAGGTCGCTCAAAGTGCTCAAAGTTTTCCATGTATTTTATACGTGAAAAATAAAATTTTTCGTAGACATGGTATCGAATTGATTTATTTTGGAACGAATTTCCGTCATCCCTTGTCAAGTTTGGTTTGCAGACAAACCAGTTTCGGCATTGCGCCATCTTCAGTATAATTTTTCGTTCTGGTATAGAATTCTTGAAAATCAATATTTTTGGATCGGAAAACTCTGTTTCTCTTCAGGAGACTTTCAATAATAATAACCAATTGCTTATTTAACTATTTTCTAATAATAACGATTTTTTATTGGTCGCCCCATTGCATCTTTCGGGGTTTTTGGCAGACATATAAATTATAGTTGCGATGGAAAAATGGTTAAATAAACAATTGGGTGTTATTGTTGGGATTCTCCTTCAGATAAACAGAGTTTTCTGGTAGAAAAATATTGATTTTTGATATTCTATACCATTTCTACGAAAAGTTGTTTTTTTCCCCATATAAAATACATGGAAAATTTTGGTCGCTTTGAGCGACCTCTAAATATTTTTTGATTTCAAAGTAAAACAAGTAGGAAAGTCTAAGTTCGGGCGGAGCCGAACATTAAATACCCGGCGCAAATATTAAATATATGTTTTTCACCTCTCCGAAAGCTACCGCTGCATGGTAAGCCAGTGTGTTTAAATTTTGAGTAAATTAGCATCCTTAAATTTCGAAATATTGAAGTTTCAAGCATTTCTAAAATTTACCGTTATGAAAAGCCGTAATTTTAGTCCGATTTCATTTTGAACGTTTTGCTATTGTGTGGCATNACCCATATTTTTTAGTTTGAAATAAAAAAAATTTTTAGAGGTCGCTCAAAGTGCTCAAAGTTTTCCATGTATTTTATACGTGAAAAATAAAATTTTTCGTAGACATGGTATCGAATTGATTTATTTTGGAACGAATTTCCGTCATCCCTTGTCAAGTTTGGTTTGCAGACAAACCAGTTTCGGCATTGCGCCATCTTCAGTATAATTTTTCGTTCTGGTATAGAATTCTTGAAAATCAATATTTTTGGATCGGAATCTCTTCAGGAGACTTTCAATAATAATAACCAATTGCTTATTTAACTATTTTCTAATAATAACGATTTTTTATTGGTCGCCCCATTGCATCTTTCGGGGTTTTTGGCAGACATATAAATTATAGTTGCGATGGAAAAATGGTTAAATAAACAATTGGGTGTTATTGTTGGGATTCTCCTTCAGATAAACAGAGTTTTCTGGTAGAAAAATATTGATTTTTGATATTCTATACCATTTCTACGAAAAGTTGTTTTTTTCCCCATATAAAATACATGGAAAATTTTGGTCGCTTTGAGCGACCTCTAAATATTTTTTGATTTCAAAGTAAAACAAGTAGGAAAGTCTAAGTTCGGGCGGAGCCGAACATTAAATACCCGGCGCAAATATTAAATATATGTTTTTCACCTCTCCGAAAGCTACCGCTGCATGGTAAGCCAGTGTGTTTAAATTTTGAGTAAATTAGCATCCTTAAATTTCGAAATATTGAAGTTTCAAGCATTTCTAAAATTTACCGTTATGAAAAGCCGTAATTTTAGTCCGATTTCATTTTGAACGTTTTGCTATTGTGTGGCATGCACAATAACCATACCGAGTTTGGTAGAAATTNAAACAAGTAAGAAAGTCTAAGTTCGGGCGGAGCCGAACATTAAATACCCGGCGCAAATATTAAATATATGTTTTTCACCTCTCCGAAAGCTACCGCTGCATGGTAAGCCAGTGTGTTTAAATTTTGAGTAAATTAGCATCCTTAAATTTCGAAATATTGAAGTTTCAAGCATTTCTAAAATTTACCGTTATGAAAAGCCGTAATTTTAGTCCGATTTCATTTTGAACGTTTTGCTATTGTGTGGCATGCACAATAACCATACCGAGTTTGGTAGAAATTGGTAGAACGGTTACCGAGGTACATATATGTGATCATAAGTGGGCGGTGCCACGCCCATTTTCCAAAATTTTATCATAAACGTATTTCTTGGTAAAGAATTGTTGCAAGCGTCAATTTTGAATAAATCAGCTTTAAAATTTACTGATTTATCGAAGATTTCGTATTTCTCTAAATTACCCTTATATGGAATGTGGGCGTGATTATTGCCCGATTTTAAAAATTTTCGGCCATTTGCTATGCTGTGCCAAGGCCAACAACTGCGCCAAGTTTGGAAGAAATCGCTGCAGCGGTTGCCAAGATATACACATGTAACCATAAGTGGGCGTGGCTACGCCCATTTTTCAAAAATTTATAATATTCTTATTTTTTGTCTAAAAATGATTGTAAATATCAATTTTTCCGATTTTGCCCATTTTCAATACCATCCGTCCTACGCCCGAAAGACAGATGGACGGACATACGGACGGACGGACGGACGGACAGACAGTCACCGCTTAATCGATTTCTCTTTTCATTCTGATCATTTATGTATACATTTGTCTATATCTATCTCGATTCGTTTTGCCTGTTACAAACAACCGTTATGTGAACAAAGTTATAATACCCTTGTGCACAAATGCGCTCGGGTATAAAAATAAGGGTATACTTTTTTTCGGTATAGAACATCCTAGGGGGTGAGAGCATAAAAATTACGACTTTACTTTTTCCACATGAATTTTAGGATCATCCTAATGTGCATACGAGGAGAGGATGGCGAGTGATGAAAATCTAACAAAAATAACGTTTTCGTCAAAATTTGGTACAAAAAGTGCCCAAGTTTTTGGTTGACTTGAAATTTTTCATATTTGCATACATATTAGGGTGTTCGAATATACGTCTTTTTTCCTAACCCGGTTTTCGAGTTATTCGAAAAATTGCAATTTGAGGAAACCGATTCCCGATTTTGAAATTAAGAAAAAATCGGATAAACCGGTTTTATTTTACATAGATTTCATGCAATGAAAATGCTTATGTGGTTATGAAGTCAAGACCAAAAATTACAATAAAACTTTTAACAGTCAGGATAGCTTTTATTTAGGAAAGAGCAAACAAAATAAGTTCAAAGTTGTTGGCCTTATTCATGGGGAAATTATAAACAGGTGTAGTAAAATAAAATAGCTTTTTCGCTTTATTTTCTTAATATTCGGCTATCTTATAGAAATTTTTAAAGGTCAAGACATTTTTTCAAAATTTTTCTTTTTCATGAAGAAATATTCCTAGAGCTTCTAGATGCATTTCTGCATCACAAATTAAATTTTGATAAAAATGTCGCTTACGTTATTTTGGCGATTAGATTAAAAAACTAAAACCTCCCTATTATAATTGCCATTCGTACTGTCATCAGGTATTTAACTTGAGAATAGAAAACGCTGCATCTTTTAGGCGCATCAATATTACATAGTTACACCCCGAGCTAATAAAAGGAAGGTAAAAAAAAGAAGCTTATTCAACCGTTCCAGCCAGTCCGTGTGTTAGATTCACGCATTCATTCTTTTCTATGTTCATTCATTCGCAACTATGCTGGTAATCAGGGATGCCAACTTATTTTATCTTTCTCCCCGTTGGCCACCGCGAAATTACCCCATTTTCGGTGAAATTCCCCGCACTAGCATAACCCCATTCAACTAATTTTTTTTTATTAAATTGCTTGAATTTATTAAAGAATGTATGTACATTCAATATTTAAATGTTAAATTTTTCACTAATTTCTTATAAGAATATATCTTATTGTATAACATACGCCACATGTAAAAGTCAAAGTTTAAGACTCTGGGCAAACTCACAAAAATTCAACAAATTAAAAAAAAAGTTTATCAAAATTTTAAATTTTTGACTCGAAATTTTTATAAGGCTAAAAATTACAGTTGATTTCGTCTCGGCTCACTATTATTATTTAATATTAGCTATTGTAAATAAAATATCACATATTAATAAATGAATAAATATTTGCCCAATTTAAAATGTACATATATGGTCCATGAAAATGTAAACCGAAAACACATGCAAATGAATTCAAACGGCTTTATAACATTAAATTTCATATTCAGATGGCGGAAAAAGGTTTTGAAAACGCGAAACGGTGGAGAGAATAACTGAAAAAATTACATTAAAAATTTAATTTAGTATGTGTTACTAGTAAAAATATTGTATGGGAGAAAAATCCGTCGCATTCGCTATTATGTTTTTTTTTTTTTTTTTTTAAATAAAAACTAACCAGAGATAATTTCTATTAAAAAATTGAAGGATTGTAAAGGTACATTATTTAGCTTAGTTAGGAATTTTTAAAGAAAAGAAAAACTCCAATGATTCGCATATATGCATATGTATCTTAAAACCACTTCCTTTTTTGTCGCGTACGTTATCATCTTGTTTTGAACGGATATTTTCCACACCAAGGTTTCTTATATCTTTCTCAAACATAGTACCCTTGGGTTGCAACATAACCGTAATCTTGTTTTTCAGTAACTTATATTTTTGAGAGATTTATGTTACTCCATAAGCCTACGAATGTCGCGTACGGCTGTATGGAAACACCCATATATAAATGAATTGTTCGTTCGATGAACTTTCTGACTCCACTGGCAAGGCAAATTAAATTCACCTTGATTGCTGACATCAATCATCAAGAGTTTTAATTGTGAGTAAAAAATCAAATTTTACAAAAGGTTTTCTGCACTCTAGGTAAGTTATTGAATGATTTAAAATTAAATAGTCAAAATTCCCCGCAAAAGGAAGCTCTTTCCTGAACTGTTCTGAAAACGCACATTTCCATATCAAACTGCTTACTCGTGGCATACTTCTTATGTAATGATTTGAAAACAGTTTTGAAGTACATGCATAAGTAGTTATGTAGCATAAATCGGTTTTATCCATTCTTCAATAATTAACTTTAATTAAAGTTAGTATTCATGGAAGTCATTGTCGTTGCGCCTAAAATATTTTATTACAAAAAAGGTCGTTGATCCAGTCCTTAACGACATCGACTTAGTTAAATTCAATTCACCAATTCACATTCACAATTTATTAAATTCCAGCTCTTAATCAAGACACAAATATGCAAGCATCGATACTTTAAATAAGTGCCACTCTTCGTTCTAAATCATCAACCAAATCGCCCAAATAATAGAATTAAGTAGTTAGGCATATGGGGCAGTACACGCATGCACACACATAGATATACAATCATATATGTATGTACTTATATACATATGTATATGCAATACAAAAATCACAGACACTCAACAAACCACTCGGCGGGGTGTCATTTGCGCCAGCAGGCAAAAACTGCGGGCAGAACAAAGCAACTGAAACTTGTTGATTCACAGAGAGCTGCGGTCGTAGGACCGTGTCACTGTGGTCGAAAAAAAAAACAACATACAAACTTAACGACTTGTTGCTGTAAATATCTGGCTGCATGAGAAAGTGGCACAACCCCCATAAATATGTGCATTTGTATTTAACAGCCACCCACTGCCTTACGCATACATAAACGCATGCCAGCCATTTAAAGTTTGCATGTATGTGGAATACACACCGAAATGATTGCCGCCGACTACTTGAGTTTGATGGCAAATGCATGAGGCATGCCGCATGCTTGTTTGGGAATTTAAATAAATTGCAATTTAATTACATGAAATGTTGTACGCCGCCGCGCGCAGCTAAACATCTCACTCATCCCAGGAGCCGCCGCCGCCGCCGCCGCCACTGCAGAGCTGGGAATTGGCGTTCGAGTATGAGTATTTGGGTTTGGCGAGTATTTATATTTACATTTATCACAAGTTCACACCCTCGTTAGTGCGCAATTAACTTGCCACAGCGGTGTTGAGTAGATAATTAAAGTTTCATTCTATTTCAATTTTGGCCACAGCTTATTTGTGGCATGCAACACGAAATCTCTCTTTGATGTCAATATTAATTTTCTAAGACACAGCGTTTGCGAATGAGAGTTCCCTGTGGTGGGGGGAAGTTGACTTGAAAGTGTCTCTGTTTAACTTTGGACAGCAGCGAGTGTGGGTGGTACTCTAATGGAGGCGCTTAGCAGCCACAATTAAAAATCTTAGCAAATTTGTGTACAAATGTCTTACATTTATAAACACGATTTTTAATTAAAGTATCCGTATCTCATTAATTGTTGTGTCATGCAACGCATTTGAGCAGTTTTATTAGAAGTACTACAATTATAGACGAAAAGTAAATATTAGACTTGTGTGGGGATATCAAGCATTTGAGGCATGAAAATGCATACAAAACATATATATGTACATTAGCGTGTGTCAAATTAAACGAATGTTTTCTTTTTCTGTCGGTTTCATATGAAAATTCCGTTGGCGATCAAAAAAAATATAATTGTGGCGAAATTTAAGCAATCGCAAAAATAAGAATTTTTTATGAAACAGTTGATTTCGCTATTTTTTTTGTTTAATAAACCAGTAAATAGAACAAACAAAAAAACAACCCTATAGCCCATTAAATTTTAATATAAAATGTGCAAGTTTTAAGTAGCTAGCACTTATCGTTGATTTTTAGCATTTTTATTTTTTTTTTGGCGACGGTTTCAGTCATTTTCTTCCATACAAAGCGTGTTCGACGACTTATTCATATGGGAAAAATGAACGAAACCTCAGTTCCCAGGTTTTATCCCTGGTCAAAGCGACATTCCCAAACAAAATTCTGGAAATGTTTTTTCTAAGCAGCAGTCGCCCCTTGGCAGGCAATGGCAGACCTCTGAGTGTACTTCTGCCTTGAAAAAGCTGCTCATAAAATCCATTTGAAAGTGTAAGCGCCAAAATATTATTATTATTATACGAATGAAAATCGGTTCTCCTTCTCCAAGAAAATCATAAAAATGTATATATTTTATGACTAACACCGAATTATTTTGGCTCAACTTAGGATCGTTCCGGCAAAAATTTCGTTATTCACGAATGAATCGAAAGCGAATGAAAGGGTTGTTGGACGCTATGAAAATTGAGTTTATGATTAAGAATCTTAATTTAAGATTAACATAAATAATTTCTCTCAGATTCTCGTATTTAGAACAGTAACAACCAGACATACATAGCTTTAAGCGCGCACCCTTATGAAATCTATAGGAAGCTTTAGAAAAGTTTCTCCCTAGGGAAATATTATGATAGTGAGCGCGTTACGGTAATGATCAAAAACTACTATTACTTAAATTATTAATTGATCCAGATTATGTCCGAGTTAATCCGGATAAACGCTGCCGGCTGTTTAAGCTTTAAGATAACTCTCGCNGGTAATGATCAAAAACTACTATTACTTAAATTATTAATTGATCCAGATTAAGTCCGAGTTAATCCGGATAAACGCTGCCGGCTGTTTAAGCTTTAAGATAACTCTCGGCAGAAGGAGATGGAATGAGAAACTATGCGAACTATGCAATGGCATGGACAAAGTGAAACGTATTAATATTTAATTGTAGCGATGACTGGGACATGCCAATCGCATGGATGATGTGCTCCGCACACGTATGAGGGCTATAAAGGCAATGGCGCCCGCTAACCCAAAGGTAGAACCAAGTTTGCAAAGCAGAGAGGCAATCTGCAAAGTTTTTTTTTTTATATCGGCGCAAACTAACAAACGATGGTGGATCAAATAGAAAGATTAGTTCTTTACCATACGCCAAAAAAAATGTATGAAAACGAAAACAAAAACTGGCTTAAAAATTAAGTGTTTGGGCTAAAAATACCCTTTGAGTGCACTTAGGCAAAATATAGGCATTTTCAGCGTCCCAAAGTTTAAAAGATGACTGGGCTAGAAGATAGTTACCGAAAATTGCATCAATAATATCATTTTATGCAGATCTCTAAAATTACATTTTAGTGTAATATATTTTGTTTTTTAATTTGATATCCTTTTAATTTTTAGACTTTGTTGTTATAAATAGAAAATTATTTTTTAATTTCATTTAATTTTGGAAAGTTATTTAGTTGTTTCCTTTCATACTTTTCTGCTTTTTTTCTCTTTTTTTATATTTTTTAATAGATTTTATTGTTTTAAAAAGAAAAATATATTTTTTTAAATTTCATATAATTTTAAGGACTATGTTATTTGTTATATAAAATTTTATTTGGTTTTTGATTAAAATTTATTAAAATAAATTTTTTAATTTTTAGATTTAATTGTTTGAAAAAGAAAAATATTTTTTTTAAACTTAATTTTTAGAAACTTTTTTTACTTAATATTTTTTCATTTTTAACTTATAGTTCATTTAATTTTTTGATTTTCTCGTTTTAATTTTTGAAACTTATTTAATTTTTTTATTTTTTATTTTAACTTTTCTTGAATTTTTAGATTTCATTGTTTTACAAAGAAAAAAATATTTTTTTAATTTCGTACAATTTTAGGATCCTAATGTATTTACTTTTAATTTAATATTTAATATTTAATTTTCAGTTTTTAGATTTTTTTGCTTTTAAATGAAAAATATATATTTTTTTAAACTTAATTGAATGCTTAGAAACTTAGTTTTAGTTATTTTTGTATATTTTTTAATTTAAACTTTTTCTGTTTTTAATTAAATTTTCCTTTAATTTTTAGATTCTATTATTTAGAAAGAAAAAATGTATTATTTTAGTTATGTATATATTTAATTTAAAATTGTTATTTCTTTATAGTTTGCTATTGTTGAAAGCTAATTTATTAATAATCAAAAATTTTCTTTTCCATTAACAAACAAATTCATAGAACAATAAATTTAACTTCAAGAATTTAAACAAGTGTAAAGACATACAGTTCAATTACCCTACAATTATTATTTTTTATATTTATATTTATTTTTTTTTGCTTCTTTTTTGATCTATTTTTTTTATTTTTAGATTTTATTGCTTTAAAAATAAAAATATATATATTTTTAATTTAATTGAATGCTTAGAAACTTACTTTAGTTATCTTTATATATGTTTTTAATTTAAATATTTTCAGTTTTTAATTATTTTTTTCTTTAACTTTTTGTTTTATTGTTTTAAAACGAAAAATATATATTTTTTTAAATTACATTTAATCTTTTTTTAAATGTAACTTTTTGCTGAAAGACATAAAGAATAACGCTCCTCCTTAGCAGATCTTTCAATTAAGTCTTTCGAAATACAGAGAAGAGCTTTCATGATAGTTGCCAGGGTTGACAATTGTCTTACGAAAGACTTGTATTTCGAAAAACTGTGATGAGTTGACAGAGTTGCCAGAATCATTCCCGAAAAATTACATAAAAAAATTCCGGCTAACTTTAATTAAGTTATGGTGAGAGAAAAAGCCTTAAAATTTATGTACCTTGACTAAAGAAATTCGCATCGATGTCGGTGTAATATGAATTCGCGGTCGGGTGATGCGACGGCGCATAGTCACCACCAAAATTGGTGGCCATATCGTTGAAGTACCCAATGCCGAGTGAAGAAGCGGTAGGATTTGGTGAACCAAGGATCGATGAAGTACCGCCGCTCATTCCAGACGTGCTGCCGCTAAGGCCAGTAGCGGCCGTTGAGTTTCCCGACGAAGAGGAGGAACTTACGGAGGCACTACCAGTGCTGCCACCAGACAAACGGTGATGTTGCGTTTGTTGCGTCAGCGATTGCAAACTTTGCTGCTGCTGTAGATGCTGGTGTTGTTGTTGGTGCTGCGGCGGTGATTGCTGCTGGTATTGATGCGTTTGCTGATGCTGCGGCTGCGGCTGCTGCTGCTGCTGAGCTTGGTGGTGCTGATTATGATGCTGCTGTTGATGTTGCTGATGAAGAGGCGGCTGCAATAAGGGCAGTTGATGCGGCAACGCATGCGCAGCATGTTGATGGTGCGCCGGCAAGTGGTAAGAGGTATAACTGTCATAACTTTGTAGCACCATTTTCTGGGGCGATTTCTTGTTGGACGTATGCTGTGCTTGATATTGTTGCAGTTGCAAGTATTGCTGTTCCAGCTGCGCCTGTTGTAGCTGCTGCTGCTGCTGCTGCTGCTGTTGTTGTTCCTCCGCCGTGGCACTTAAGTAGTTGTAATTTTGTACTGTTTGACAATTATTATTTTGATTGTATTTTTGTGCGTTTGTTGGACTGCAGGCCACGTACTTTGTTTGCGTTGCTTGTGGCGACAGCGACGGCGAGGAGCAAGTTGAAATGGTTTTTGTGGGCGAGTGCAACTTTGGTGTTGATGCTGGTGATGTTGTTGTTTGGTATTTTGTTGCGGCGCTTTTAAGGTTGTTTTTGCTGCTGCTGCTGCTCACTGCTGTTTTTGCTGTAGTCAAAATGGTAGAACCAACTAAGAACGCAGAGGGCGGCATGTCTTCACGTTTTTGTCTATGGCTGGGCAACGACGGCAATGAGAAATTTTCAAACTGGTGATTGGGAAAATGCTCGTCATTGACGTCGTTTAAACTTTGAGCAGCAATCGTTGTGGACTTTATTTTATTGCAATTGAGTAGATTTAATGAAGTAGTTGGATTTTTGATTTTGCAATAAATGAATTTAATAAATTTAATGAACTGGAATCACTTCACTTGCATTGTATTCAACTGATTAAGATTGAGTTGGCGGATCGGGCAATTGTGTAGTACCAGTTGCTGCGCTAATCGAAGCGGTGGTTGTTTGAATTTAGGGGATGCTTGAGATCTTCAATTAGTGCGAGAGTTTGCACTGCTGGTTGCGATCAGTTTTTATAAAATGTACTTAAGCAAATCTCGTTGCGTGAGAATTATAAATATATCCAATTTAAGTTTGTAGGTTTGTATTTAATTAACAGAAAACATTTAAGATCATACGCTCCCTATTGTTGCACTTGATTTTTTTTATTATAAATTTTTAAAACTATTTTTTTTCTTTTGGTAAAATATTTAAATTTTGTTGTTGTTTAAAACATTTAAATTGATCTCAAGAAGCAAGCCATAAATCATTCTTTTTTTTTGGACATCATGTTTTAAATTAAGAATATGTATTTCTACAAAATAGGTGTTAGTGGCTTATTAGTTGAGCTATTCACCTTTAATTTTTTCGATATTTTGTTTTTCTACTGTAGGTATGTATATGTTTTTAGTTTTTTACTATGTCATAATTTTAAATTTTTGCTGCCTTCAAATATGTTGTATTATTTTTTACAAGCTTTTATTAATTTTGTAATTTGGTATATGCCTGACAGTTTCTTCATTGATATGTATGATCCTAATTTGAACTTACATACATTTTCTTTTTATTGCAGCACTCAACTTTGAATTGCCCGTCGGCACGATCACTCATAAACTTGTAGCGATCTAGCACTTGCTCACTCAATTTTATCATTTCCAACACGGTTTTATTTTCTTAAAGTCAACGGCGACATTTTTGTTTATCAACATGTCCAGCGTGTATTTAAATCATTTTTATCAAAAATATAATGCTGTTGTGCGCAGTGATTTCCATTCAATTCCACATGCTATCGCGCGCAGCACAATACGCTCGTAATTTATCGCATAAATAAAAAATAAAGTGCCTTTAAAAATTTCCAGTCATTCAACGCGCAAATTCACTCTGATTCTGTACTTAATTTAATACCCTTATTGTACATATTTCGTACTTTTTATCGCAGTTTCATCTCTTCCTCTGTTTTATATGCTTTTATTTATCATAAAGCTTTTGCACTGGCAAATTCTTAATGATCACAATAATTTTTCAAATTGATCTTAATTTTTCTTTGATCAACTCCAATTGGTGAAAAATTTGTTTGCACTGCATTGGTTTTAAATTTTTAATTTTCAATTAGCTAAGATATCTCCTTTCGCGATCACTTGTCAGCGCGCTTTAAAAATTCTTATTCGCGTCAATTAATAAACTTTTGTTTCACGTTCATATTAATCATCACTAATATCTAAAATCGTTTACCGACAGTTCTTTTTTTTTCTCAAATTTTCCTTTGTCCAACTTTCAAAAACGATCGCACTTTTGGTGTATGAGAATTTGAGTACATACATATGTATGTACTTTTATTACGTTTTCCGTTTGTGCCCGTTATGGTTTACGAATAGATATCCGTGTCGAACCTCTACAACATTCGACATCCGTTTTACAACTGAAGTTGGTGCCTTTGGGTGTAGAAGTTGTTTGCGCTGGTGTATGCGCCGCCGCTATTCGCATATTTATAATAGCTGTATTTGTTGTTATTGCTCTACCACTAGCAGCAGTACTAGTGGTGTTGTTGGTTAATGCTACTGTTGTATCTGTTGGTTATGCGCTCTGTAAGCCGTATTCATTGCCCTAATGCTCAATTGGTGGTAGCCACCACTCTACTCTTCTTAGTTCATTCCTTATGTATGTATGTGTGTGCATCCTCCACCAAAGTGTGCTATATAATTTTGGTGCTGGTGGTGGCGGTTTTCTTTTGCTCCAACTGCCTGTTTATTGGTACATAATTGTATGATATGTACGAATGCACTTGAAAATGAATATTCACTCAATGGCAGAGTAGAGGAATTCTCATAGCCGACTCTGAGCATTTGAGTGGAAATGGCGCTGAGTGAGAGTGTGTTGGCGCTGTGTGTTTATTGGATAATGAGTGTATATGCTGTGTGAGTGTTGAATCGTTTGGTAATTTGGTTTTGCTCATTTTTTTCTTTTCCCATTCGTTTTCTCCCCAATTGAATGCTCCCTTTGATTTTTTCACATCGCAATCGAGAATTCATCTACACTGTGTGCATTAGCACCAGGGAAGTCAACTCGTGGGGAATTCCTCGATTTGCGGAGAATTTCAGTTTGCGTGGGGCATCGCGGAATGGAGCGTTTTTTGTGGAGCATTTCAGTTAACATTGGGAAGCGGGGGATGAACTGTTTTTTTGTGAGGAATTAGGTGTAAACAAATTTTTCTTTTTTGCTTCACTAGTTTCACAATGATTAAAAAAAAATGTAAGTTGAAATGTCTCGCTGTTACCGTGGAATGAGCCGTATGCAGTTCTGTAGCTCGTTCAATCCTAGTATAATAAAGTTTCAAATAGCTAAAAATTACCGTTGATTTTTTTTTAGAATTTTCTTTGTAGCATTTGCTAGTTATTTTATTTTATGGAGCAAAACCGCAACACCTTCGGCAAAAAAATTAGGTAGGTACTTGAAACTTGCACTTTTTTACAGTAGAATGGAGTGTGCTACAAAACTGTATACTCAAAACTTTCCTAGAAAATCGAATTAAAAAGCTCGACATTTTTACGAAAGTTTGTTGATTTTTTTTTTACATATTGCACAAAGTTTAAAACTTGGATTCAAACGGTTATTGTTAAAGAATGAACTATATTTTTATAAAAATAACTCAAATTAAATAAAAAAAAATGTGAAAACTTGTTTTAATATGGTGGGACTAAATTGTTTTTAACTGCTGTATGTATGTAAATATTATATGTACATATATTGTTTACTCTTTGTTGACATACTTAATATATCAAAATACATACAATTGTTTTTTTTTTAATAAGGAGATATCTTTGGGTGGGGAGTTTTACGAAATTTCGGGCAAAATCGGGGAACTTCATTGTCGAAATCGGGGAATTCTCATAAATGAGTTGGCTACCCTGATTAACACATACATACTAATTGTCACTAGACACGAATAAAAGCGCGAGCTCAAAAGTTGACGAAAAAAAAGACGCATAAAAAACTTCAGCGTCAAAGACCCTTAAAATACTTCGCCAAAGTTTTTTATAAGCATCTTTTTTCGCAAAAAATTTTTTAAAAGCCTTTTTTCGCCGTCAAAACACTAGCGCGCCTTTATTCGTGTGTAGTGACGATATGTACATACATATTTACTGTTCAACGGTAAGTAGCTTCCAAAATTTTTAGAAACATTGAACATATAACCCAGACTGCTCCTTTCCACCAGGGGCAGGATAACTCTGTCTTTCAGGCCGAGGTTCACGCCAATGAACTTTGTCTGAGGCAGTGTGTAGAAAGTGGGGCTACTAAAAAACACATTTATATACACTCGGACAGCAGAGCGGCGCTCCTCGCTCTTAAAGCGCACGAGGTCACCTCAAAGCTGGTGTGGGATTGTCTTCTACTTTTAATACTGATCGCCTCAAGGAACCGGGTATACCTCATATTGGTATCGAGACACAGTTGAGTCATGGGCAATGAAGTGGCAGATATTCTCGCCAGAAAAGGGGCAGCACACGGATTCATAAGCCCAGGACCCTTTACCGGTCTGCCATGGAGCTCTGTTAGGCGGAACTACTATATCTGGATGAAGAACGCAGTACAACTGTACTGGACAAATACGGAAGGTAACAGAGTAACAGACAGGCCAAGTTCTTCATTTCGGTTATATCAACAAGGAGAATCGAAGAACTCCTTCACCTCAGTAGGCATGAAGTAAGAATTGTTACAGGCTTTCTTACTGGCCACTGTAGGGTAATGAAACACTTGTCAAATAGAGGAGTTATCAACTCTGACCAGTGCAGGTTGTGTAACGAAGAACAGGAAATAGCAGAACACATTATGTGCCCTTACCAGGACCAGACTTCGCTTCCTAGGATCACCGTACCTGGAAGCACACGACCTAAATGGTATTCAGCCAAATCAAAGATGACCTGTAGTTGAATAGAGGTTTGTTACAATAGATCGTTTCGGTCGCGGTAACTAGGTGACCAGCTCCCTCCTCTAAATCTAATCTAATCTAAACTAATCTAATATCGGCTTAAAATGAAACCATTTTTTTTTAATACAATATCTGTAAGTTCTAGCGCATATGTACATACATATAACCGTTTACATATGTACATAAGTAACACAGTGCAATGAATTTCAAAAAGTTGAAGGTGATGGAAATCGGACCAACTACATTCGATTTAGCTGGTTAAACGAAGATAAAAAGGATTTGAAAAAGTTTGTTAACATTTTGTGTCGCCTATTTGAAGTTAGCTATCTAAGGCTACGTTTACACAGATAGCGGATCCGAGCCGAGTGAAGCCGTTCCGAACGGAGTCAAGCTTTCAAATTACTGTACTATGTACATGAAAATGTTCATACAGCAAGCTTTTTCAGAAGCGTTTTGGAGCTGAAAGCAAACCANCCGAGCCGAGTGAAGCCGTTCCGAACGGAGTCAAGCTTTCAAATTACTGTTCTATTTACGTACATGAAAATGTTCATACAGCAAGCTTTTTCAGAAGCGTTTTGGAGCTGAAAGCAAACCTGTTTTTGATATCGAAATATTCGTATAAGAACGAATTTTCCAACTAATCTTTTGAACAAAATTGAGCAAATATTTTTGCCACTTTGCATTGACGATAAGTTTTGTTGTATCTTTGCTCCGCTCCGCTTCGTTCAGCGTGAACACCTGGAGGTTCGTTTCGCTCCTCCTTTCTTCGCTCAGCACCGCTCGGCTTTCTGTGCGAACGCACCCTTAGATATTACTCGAATGCTGAGTGGAAGATCGACCTATCTCGGCAGCCCGATCAAAAACACCCTAACGCAGAAAACTTTTCAAGAACGCCCTACATCAGAATTTGGTAGAAGAACCCTTCCTTTTTCAGAATTCGATTCGCTCTATCTCAAGATATTTCCCAAATATTTTGAATTGAGGTACAGCGTTTTTGATGAACCAGTGATTACTTCTTTATTGCTCGATTTTGGTANCTTAGATATTACTCGAATGCTGAGTGGAAGATCGACCTATCTCGGCAGCCGGATCAAAAACACCCTAACACAGAAAACTTTTCAAGAACGCCCTACATCAGAATTTGGTAGAAGAACCCTTCCTTTTTCAGAATTCGATTCGCTCTATCTCAACATATTTCCCAAATATTTTGAATTGAGGTACAGCGTTTTTGATGAACCAGTGATTACTTCTTTATTGCTCGATTTTGGTATTTAATCCACACATGTTTACTGGGTCTTATTCTTAAAATAGTAAAATCGTAGGCCCCTCTATTTGTCTAACGACATCGGTCTAACATTTAGCATAAGTGTACGCGCCAAAACATTATTATTATCTAATAAAAAAAGATCAGCAGCCGCTCGTCTAGGNCCTCTATTTGTCTAACGACATCGGTCTAACATTTAGCATAAGTGTACGCGTCAAAACATTATTATTATCTAATAAAAAAANTTTAATCCACACATGTTTACTGGGTCTTATTCTTAAAATAGTAAAATCGTAGGCCCCTCTATTTGTCTAACGAAATAGTAAAATCGTAGGCCCTAAGTGTACGCGTCAAAACATTATTATTATCTAATAAAAAAAGATCAGCAGCCGCTCGTCTAGGGATCAATTGGTATAATTTCCGAGAATTACAAATCTATATGTATTCCTACAAATTCATTTATATGTGCATATAAATATCTATTTATGAGTAAATATATATTTATGTGTATATATTTAACTTTTTGCCGATATTTTAATAGTCTTCTTACCGCAATTGACATTTCATATTCTACTACTAGTTTAATTACTTTCATTTAAATAATAATTCCATTTTATCAAATCGCTAGATCATTACATAGAAACCATTAAAGACAACAATCAATGGATGAAGAAACACATAAAGAAGTGAGTACATATTACGCAGTAAATGCATCGTATTTATTTTGTACGATTTTTTGTATACATATATGTATATGTATGTAAGTTACTGCGTACATTAGCGAAATAATAATATACAGCTACAGTAAGATAATCAAGAACGCAAAGCAGGTAGTCTTCTTCACTAAAGTCCAGGCAAATTTTTAAAAAGTAATTCGTTCACCATTCAACATGAATTAATTATGAACCGATTACCGGTAGTGCGAAAGAACATATCGCACAGCTAGATCTAAAGTGAGCTAACTCAAAATTCAGATCAGGAAATAGAACTGATTGTAGATCGTACAGACTCAAGGCAATTATTACAGAAACAGGTATAACAGTAGTTTTTTTATGTAGTGTACATAATCATGAAGAAAAAAATTGTCCAATTATTATTTTTTATTTTTTGAGTAGATCCCACTTTAGATCTAGGTGTGCGATATCGTCGTTTAAAGTACAAAACCGCGTATCGTAGTTCTGCAAAACCTCATAACTGGCATTTGTGCCAAACTATTCACCGGAAGCTTCTGGCATCAACCCCTTATTCATTCACACTAAAATATCGATACATATACTACGTTTATACGCATGCATAAGTCGCTTTAATTCATTTCGCCGCGATTCAAAACATATGTATAAACTGAATTTCAATTCGCTTTGAAAGAGCGAAGTGTTTTGGCTCACACTCCATTTCAAATCGGTAGTTTATTTCTCCACACAGTTAGAAAGAGTGTATAAACACCGCTCTCACTCAAAGCGAATTGGAGATCAGCTGTTCCGCTCCAATTCCAAATAATCGCATCAGTATTTAAAAGCTGATTAATAATAATCGTTCTTTTTCTTTGCCACGATTTTATAATGCCGAATAAAACTAGAATTTTATCACTTTCCATTATGTTAACTTATAAAATGTCAAATGAAAACAGCTTATTTTGTATGCTTTTGAAGACGGTTACTTTGAAGCCGATATAAAGCCGTAAGTATAAACACTAGAGCGAAATGTGTACGGTGTCAATGCGCTTTCAATTAAGTCGATTATTCTGTGCGTATAAACGTAGTATTAGATGTAAGAAGAAGAAATAATTTAGGATAAAAGAGAAACCCGTTTTGAAACACATGAATTTTCAGTGACATGCGAGCTCCTGGAAAATAAATCATTTTCAGCAGCACATTCTTTAGAAGTTAAAAATTATTTCTTTTCTAGCAGACCACATGTCACTGAAAATGTACTTTTTACATAGCCATTTCCACGCTTTTCCTTTGAATTTGGTAGCAGAGAGCGATCAACAAGGCGAAAGATTCCATCAAGACATCGCAGCATGTGAAAAACAATATGAAGGCTTTTGGGACGAAGGCTTGATAGGTGAATACTGCTGGAGGCGAATTTGAGAAGTAGAGTCTTCCAACACAAACGAAAAAATTCAAGGGAAAAAGCTTATTTTCGACAAAAAGTGTGATTGTGTGAAAAATACAAAGTTACAATTTTTACTCAGTGCTCCATAACATCTACATCTCTTATCCGATTTTGATGATCTTAGACCCGAAAATTAGATACTATAATGATCATCGTACAGTTTCCTAAGTATAAGCACTATAAGCTGATTGCCAAAAAATTCCTACAGCTCAGATCACCTGTTTATTGGCATTAGCTCTTATCTTTTACAATTTCTTTCATTTCTATTACAATTTATGCCAGAGAAAACTGTAAGAAGAGGAGTTACGTACGATGATTATGATTTATCTTTAACTCAAATTTGAAAAAATGAGGGGGAAAAATTTGTTATCAAAAAAGCCAATGAAAAATGTGTTGTTTTCAAAAAATGTTTGAATACATTTCGAACGGTAGGTCAATTGCGTTTAGATGATTTTTTTCAGGAGATATTGACGAATAAGTGCGAAAAGTACCAAAAACACGTTTTTCGAAAAATGTCGAAAACGCTTCTACAAAAAAAAAACGTTGTTGTTTTCATGTTCAGCGATCCAAGTTAGCATAGAAATACTTTTTCACAGAGGTTCAGTTTTCGTGTAAACTAGTGTAATTCATTTCAATTGGTCATCCTTTGGAATCTCAAAGCTCTGTGGTATTGTTACTCATAAAACGCATACTTGCACTGGTTGGTCTTTTCAGCAGCATATACCCATAGTTGGGATTTATCATTTGAACAAAATCTTGTGCCGCTGCGTTCCTAATTTCTCGACTGTAGTTGTATGTACCGCTGTGGTGTAGTGGTAAGCAGTGCGCGCTTTCACACATCAGCACCTGGGTTCAAGCCCTGGTCAAAGCAACATCCCAAAAAAATAGAAAACGCTTTTCTTAACAGCGGTCGTCCCTCGGCAGGCAATGGCAAACCTCCGAGTGTATTTCTGCCATGAAAAACAGCTTCTCATAAAAATACAATCGCCGTTCGGAGTCGGCGTAAAACTGTAGGTCCCTCCGCTTTGTGTGACAACATCAAGGCGCACGCCACAAGTCGGAGGAGAAGCTCGGCCAAACACTAACATATGTGTAAGCGCCAAACTATTATTATTATTATTATTAGTTGTATGTAAATACTGGCATTTACATATTCATATATGAGGGGACTTCATGTGTTTTTAATATAACTTTGTATTAGGAAAACTTTTTTAGCACATACTTAGATACATATGTACCCACAAAAATAATAAGTGCAAAAAATATGCAATTCATATGAAGCTCCACTTCCTAGTAAACAACTTTTTTTATTTGTTTGTTAAATAAACAGTTGCATTGGAAAATAGTTTATAATCAAACACACGAGTGTGGAATATTAGAGATAAGCAAGAAATTTATTATTATTATTTTTTTTTTATCAAAAATGTGCTAAGAAAAACTTGTAAATATTGCATACAAATTTAAATTCCCGACTTGTTCTATAGAAACTTCATATTTCTAATTAATAACTAACTGATTTCATTTATAAAAAAAAATCGTAGACTGATATTTGATTTATTATCACATTATCTCATAAAAATGGTACGACTTGTAAAACTTAAAAAAAAAATTAATATTTCAACTCATTCTATAGAAAGGTAACCTTATGTTTCTAATTATTAACTAATTGATTTAATTAGACCGATATTTGATTTATTAGTATATTACCCTATAAAAATTGTGAAGCTCGGAAGGTATTTAAATCTGAAATAGTTTACACTTTTCAATGATAAATAGAATATACTTATGTAGAGTATCTCAAAAACAAGTAAAGTTGGAATTTTAATGCTACCACCCGCTAGGATTATTCTATGCCGACAAAATATACCCCGGCATTTTTTTTTTTAATCAAAAAATATTTACAGGCCACTCAAAGTTTTGCATGTATTTTATGTAGGGGAAAAACAATTTTTCGTAGAATTGTTATAGAATTCCTGAAAATCAATATTTTTCGATCGAATAATACTCAAATGTTTATTTAACCATTTTTTAATACTAACGATTTTTGTTGGTTTTTTTCAGCGACCTATAAAAGTAGTTACTATTAAAAATAGGTTAAATAAACAATTGAGTATCATTATTGGAAGTCTCCTGAAGAGAAAAAAATTTTCCGATAGAAAAATATTGATTTTCATAATACGAAAAATTGTTTTTGCCTATATAAAATATATGGAAAACTTTGAGCGCTCAAAAATATTGATTTTCAAGAATTCTATACCATTTTTAGACAAATTTTTTTTCTCAAATACACTCTGATAATGTTGCCATATATGAAGGAGACACTTTTTTCGAGAAAAGAAAACGCCATTAGCAATAAATTTATACAATTTGCAAGCGGTATTCAGGCTAGTAGGTTAGTTAGTCTATTCATGATAAAATAATAACACCAAACTGAGCACGGTTGATAATATAATTGAAATGTATTAAAAAAATTATGAAAATCACGCCATACCACTTATATTTTTTAAGTTTATTTATTAAAAAGTTTGTTCTAGGCTCTCGCCACATTCCCATAAACAGGGTCAAAATCGCGATACATTCCTATGGTTAAAAAAGAGAAAATAAATCATTTGAAATTTATTTTCAAAGTCATATATGTAATACATTTCAACTCAACTGAAATTTGCACATTTTATTATGCTTAGATAATTAAAACCGTCGGATATACAAATTTGCTACTACTATTTATGCTTACAAATAAAAATGGGGAGAAAAGTAAAAAAATATTTTTTAATAAATGTCAATTAAGCGCAAAAAAGTACGCGAGGATTGTAATTTGTAAGTAAATTTTTTGTTGAATGAATGGTAGAAAACCTAAAGAAACGGGGACAATCAGCTTCCCATGCCAACAACTTATTGAATTAATCGTAGGTTGTTAGCCCCAAATTTACTGATTAGGTATATATGTATGTACCTATGTTTGTTTGTGTGCTTTGAAAGATTAAAAGCGATCCATTCAAAACACCGATGAGTTGCCCACAAAGTGCGCCCTCAACAAAACCAAACCACGCCAAATCGAAAGGCAATAAAACGTAACAAAACGAAAATCATTAAAATAGAAAAAATAAAATAAAAAAATTCATGTAGGTACATGGAAAAAAGCTAAACAACAAAAAAGGAGATTTCAAGTGTACAACAATGTGGGTAGATCATCAGCGATGTTGTGGCGAGCTTTTTGCACCAGCGAAATATATGAATGAGTGTACATATGTACATATGTCTGCCCATATAAAACAAAAATGGCGATTGCCATGGAGTGAATGAGTGAGAAAACGTAAAACTTGGAGCTTGGAAGAAATACAGACATACATACATATATCTTGTTCATTTAAGATAAAAAAAGACAAAGATTAAAATTCGTTATGTGACCAAACGCAAATCGAGTTGTGTAGACAGAGGTACAGAGGTGTAGTATGTATGCATAAAAAAAATAAAAATCAAACACGAAACCAACAATAAATAAAGAGCATTAGGCAGACAAGGCCTGGGCAGACCATAAGACAGCAAGCAGTCGCAAATGATCGCTAAGATCGACATGATCATTCACATGCATAATTGCACGGGGATTGGTTAAAGCGAGAAATACATTTCAGCCACATTTCCCATACAATATCGTGGCAAGTATACAAGCAAAACATTTGTACATACATGCATAATACATATATCTACCCACTTTTATGCTCACATCGAACGTTATAGATCTTTGTATTAAGCGCAAACAGATCACACGATCGGCAATCGCTGCTAAGGCGTCGTTGTTGCTGGTGCGACATGGTAATGTTATGTGAATGAATGAATACGTCGAATACATACATATGTATTGTCTGTTGGCGATTGTTGACTGTCCAATTGAATGGCTAAATATGTTGTAGGTATGTATATGTAGGCAAGTACGTTTGAACATAGGCTTTTATATACATACATATGTATGTACATATGAATGTATGTTGGGCGTTTTTGAGTGGGCGCCAAAGTGTTGCGAATTGGTTGGCTGTACGATGTCGATGATCATTCCCATTCACTTAGAAATCTTGGCTGCTGCAAAAAATTGAGACAGTCACGACACGTAGCTGAAACTGCAGTAAACTTATGTACATATATGTATATATATATATATATATCATGATCAAATGATCGGATCTACAGTATCGGACAAAACATTTGCAACTGGAACACAGCCCTGGGAATATTGTCTCTCACAAAGACGTTTTTTCTCTGAAATAGTTTTTGTTTCTTGTTTTGGGCGCTAGAGTATTTCACTAATTTATTTTGAAATGTTTATTGAGATATTTTTTTCTTTTTCGGTTATATTTGGGAAAAATTTGTACACGCGTGGTAACCCTGTGCGACAAAACAATTGCAACTTTGTTTGCTTAGCTATATAACGGTAAAAATGCTTTGAGCTTCGTTTCGTTTTATAACTGCATTTAGTTTACTTTGATAGAGATATTTGCTGAGTATCATTTGTGCACAGATATTTCTTGCGACAACACAGTTTATTTGCGAAATTTCATAAAGTAAGTTATGGCTCCAAACAAATTCGGCGAAGCACTACGCGCGCGTGTTATTGATGACTATAATAACGGAACTTCTCAGAAAGACATTTCCATAAAATTTGATATTCATAAATCATCAGTTTCACGAATTATTTCGAACTTTATAAAAAACAAAACAGCCGCAGTAATACATCGTGGAGGCCGACCAAAAAAAACTGACCATAAAACTGACATTGCGATTGTGAGAGAGCTAAAGAAATTTCCGTTTAAAAGTGCTCCGCAATTGGTAAAAGAGCTTGGGTTACCAATCTGTTCAAAACTGTCACTCGTCGCCTGGTTGCCGCTGATTTGCGTACTTACCGACCCGCAAGGAAACCGCTTATTAGTAAACGTAATCAGCAAAAACGATTGCAGTTCGCTATTGATCACATAAACTGGCCGGTAAGCAAGTGGAAAACTGTACTTTTCAGCGACGAGTCCAAATTTAATTTGGTAGGAAGTGATGGTGTGTGCTACGTTCGACGTCCACGAAACAAACGTCTTCAAAAAACATACTGTGTCAAAACAGTCAAACATAGTGGCTATGTTATGGTCTGGGGATGCTTTTACGCTTCTGGTTTGGGGCCGCTTCATCGTATTAATGGTACAATGGATCAGTATGTTTACAGAGACATTATGGAATCCGGAATGCTGCCACATGCCGAGTGGGAAATGCCACTAAAGTGGATCTTCCAACAGGAAAACGACCCGAAGCATACAGCAAAGGTCCTAAAATCGTGGTTCCATAGGAATAAAGTGGACGTAATGGAGTGGCCCCCGCAATCCCCAGACCTTAACCCTATAGAAAACTTATGGGAAATAGTAAAAAAGAGGATTGATCGCAGTAATGTAGCAAATGCTGACCAATTTTTCCAAAGAGTCCTGGATGCGTGGAAAAATATTCCTCAGACCATCGTCGATAACTTGATAGCGTCGATTCCGAGGCGGTGCAAGGCAGTTATTGATAGCCATGAATTTGCCACGAAATATTAAGTTTTTCGTTTGCTTTACTCAAAATAATGTACCGCTTTCATTGAGTTGCAATTGTTTTGTCTCACTGAATACGGGTGTTGTAGCATTTTTTTATTTACATTTAAGAAACTAACTGTGAAATTTGAATAAATCGGTTTTGTTTACAAAAACAAACTTACATTGTTTCAAATAAAATACAATTAAAAGGTTTCAGACATTTAACTGGTTTGCAATCGACAGTATTCACATTATTATATTTCAGTTGCAAATGTTTTGTCCGATACTGTAAACTAGATTAGTATGGGACCACCGCTGAGACACTACCTTTCCGATGCAAAAAGAATTATCGAAATCAGTTGACGTGGTTCATGCGGTAACATACATAAAGAAAAAAATAAAAATAATATTCCGACGAACTGATAACCTCCTCCTTTTTTGAAAGTCGGTTAAAAAGACTTGGGACTTCGGGCTTTCAAACTCCGTACAGGACATTTGTTGACTGCAGCTCTGAGCAAATACGATGGAAAAAGGTAAGTTAACGACTTTTGGTGAAGCACACTGAGGACTTGCATAGAAAAATCTTGTTTACCGAAGAAAACATTTTTCAGTGCAGGAAAAATTGAACAAGCATGCTAGCAAAATGAAAAGTTGTATTCACGGCTATCTAAGGAGGTACCCGAACTGATTCCGCGTGTCGAAAAGGGTTATCAGGCAGCTCCAGTCACGGTTTTGCGGGGTTGTCTCTTACGATGGGATAAAAAAAAATTACTCCTCAAACAGAATAAAAAAAGTCAGTTACATATACTTTCTTCATCCATATGCATATTCTAATTATATAATTAAATATGTACATACATATTTATATCAGAACTTCATAAATGTACCTAGTAGAATTTCCTCTTAAATGCTGATTAGATTTTAATTACAAGAACTCAAATAACCCTTGCAACGGTGTTGAGTTGCACTGTAATTAGCACGTGATTGTTGTTTTCTAATCTACATAAAATCATATCTACATGTGTAAATAAAATAAAAATAAAAATAAATTCACTCTGCGAAAAGTTATCATAACAATAGCCTGTGGAGTTTGTGCAATCGATGAAGTTGGGGGGTTTAACAAATACTCTCACGTACTTGGGTCCTTGCGTTTGGTGACTTACAAGTGAAAGCATCCCTTAAACTCGAGGTGTGTGTTCGAGAGCGGCTTTTTAAGAAGAGTAAGGAAGTTATAATCATATACTACGTTTATACGCATGCATAAGTCGCTTTAATTCATTTCGCCGCGATTCAAAACATATGTATAAACTGAATTTCAATTCGCTTTGAAAGAGCGAAGTGTTTTGGCTCACACTACATTTCAAATCGGTAGTTTATTTCTCCACACAGTTAGAAAGAGTGTATAAACACCGCTCTCACTCAAAGCGAATTGGAGATCAGCTGTTCCGCTCAAATTCCAAATAATCGCATCAGTATTTAAAAGCTGATTAATAATAATCGTTCTTTTTCTTTGCCACGATTTTATAATGCCGAATAAAACTAGATTTTTATCACTTTCCATTATGTTAACTTATAAAATGTCAAATGAAAACAGCTTATTTTGTTTGCTTTTGAAGACGGTTACTTTGATGCCGATATAAGCCGTAAGTATAAACACTAGAGCGAAATGTGTACGGTGTCAATACGCTTTCAATTAAGTCGATTATTCTGTGCGTATAAACGTAGTAACAGACCCAGGCAACCTTGAGAGCTTTATAGTTGATTTCCACCAATCCTCAACTGCAGTTTATGCCGTTTGAAAAACGGAGATTCTAACTCGAAGCGGGTAGTTCCACCTATTAAGTAGAAGCAAACGAAAGGAAAAAGGCAAAACTTAAGAGAAAAATCTTGGCGATGACCCCATGTCGGAATTATTTGAACTTCCCCGAGCTCTCAACTGCAGTTGAATGGAAAGAAAAAGGCTGATGATCGCAAAGACCTTGGGTCCAAATGATATTTGTATTGATCTGAGGCTTTCTCATCAGATAACAACACAATGCCTTATGGAGGTCAAAGAAGAGAAGACAATTCATAATATATATAAAATTTCTCCTTGCGAGGCATTTGAAAAAGTGGCGCTTTTTATGAAGAAGAATCCATACAAATGTGTAGGGAAAAACTCTGTCTCTCCACTCAATCATGACGAGGTGAGCGCAACAATAATGCGACTTAAAAACAACAAAGTCACTGGATCTAAAGGAATACTGGCTGAGTCGTTTAAAGTCGAGGGTGAAGAGTTGGGTGTAAGCAAAATTTGGTCTCTTAAATACATGCCCGAAGATCGAAACCTTAGAGTACTCTGCGAAATCCACAAGAGGGGAGATCCTGCTGTTTGCGGCAATTATCCTTTTGCCAATTTCAAAGGTTGACAGCACGACAAGAAGCAGACTCTACGACGCCATGTATAAATTTGGGATTCCGGCAAAACGTATGTATATGGCTTCACGCCGCTCGAAACTAAACCAAGGCAAGGCGACTTAAAGATTTTCTGGAGATGAGGCGAAAAATAACTTTTGACAACAGGTGTTGATTTGGACAGAGATCTCTCTCCATGAACAAAAACTACGCTCTATAAGTCTCTCATAATGTCAGTTCTTTTATATGGTACAGAAACAAGGACTATGACGAACAAAGATGACAAGGCTTTGGGGGCTATCGGGAGAACTTATCTACGTAAGATTTACGGTGTAGTTTGCGTGGACGACGCTTACCGAGGATGATGGAATGATGAAATACAACAATTGCTCTGGCTAAAGCAGCATGAGATATGGCTTTATAATAGCGGAAAATCAACTTATCGTGTCTATTGACTCATTGGGTTAATTTGTCTTCAATAGCTCTTTTCAGCAATTCATAATATCTACACCAACGTACCAGTATTGCCACCTTGTTTTAAATCTAAGTTAAGCACTCCTATCATATCCAAAGTTATTGGCTATTGGGATGTTTATTAAGGGTTGGTTTAGGTCACAGCGCGCATACGATAATCCATTTTAAACTACAATATTTGTTTCTGTAGAAAATAAAAAATCGGTTCTGTTGAATGCTGGTTGGGAAAAATTAAATCACGGTTTCACACAAATTTGAAATTTTTCCTGCAACTTTTTTTTAGCAAATTTAAAATAAGCAGCTTACATTTAAATTTGTTTTATGACCAAATGAAATTATTGGAAAAAGTGTAGATATGTATGTGCGCTCTTACATGGAAATAAATTAAAATCACTACGTATAAGCAAGTGTTTAAAATGATGGACGTGCGGCAGACAGTATTGCCCTAAACTAAAAAAAAAACTAGTACTTATTTACAATGTACATACATATCTACGTACAATACTGTAAAATAAAACATTTAAAGCCAAGCTACATCGAACGTTTACTGAACCCAACTGCAATGCTAAATATGGCATATCCTTACCAACTAAATTTATAGCTGTATGCCTGCGTGAACGTGCAACTACAATTCGCCAATAATAAATGAATTTTCCAAAATTATAAATAATCATAAAGCACAACAACAAACAGTAACAGCGAAAACAGTGACAGCCAACAGCGACAAAGCGGGCAATAACGATCAATCAAATCAACGGCACACGCTTCAAACACTGGCAGTCACTTTTCGAGCGCCTAAAATTGAAGAAGTCTTTCAAATTCAAAATTCGCAGGAGCAAGCCGAAAATACAGCAACAACAGCAGTGGCCGTTAACAAAAAAGCGTCAACACAATACGCGCTCTAGGTAAATCATATTTATTTTATTTCATACATGCATAATGTTTTTTTGGTTAATATTTATTGTTATTGTTTTCATGTAGTGCCATCAAATTACAGAAACGGAAATACAAAAAAAAATATACATATACAAAATAAAAAAATAAAGAGCACTAGCGGGCAAGTAAGTACATACTCGCGGTTACCACTTGTCTTTAGCTCTTGTTATCTGCCATTGTCTCTACTACATATAAATATAAAAACAAAAACAATGCGTACACAATTGACAATAAGCCGAAAATTACAAAACAAAGAAATTATTTAGTACTCAAAATGAAATGAAAAGAACTCATTGCTATATTTCCGGTTGGAGCACGTGCG
>NW_016159186.1:91090-94005 GCF_001687245.7 Rhagoletis zephyria
TTCCAGTTCAACAGCCGGTTTCATGCAATTTTCATTTAAATTTTAGTAAATTTTGGTTTTAGTTTTGATTTATACCAAATTTTTCATCTCAGTTTTCTTTGTTTCATTAATAACTGAATTAAATACACAAAAAACTTACAACCAAATTTTTTAGACCAAACCACGTAATAAACAAATAAATTATAAGGAAAAAAAAACTGATAAAATACTCATATAAAAATTCATAAGTACTCTTAGTTTCTTCATTAAGCAATGATTGGACTTAAACCAAATTAGTATGGGACCAACCTTGAGGTACCAACTTTCCGATAAGAAAAGAAAAAGGTTGACGTGTTCCAAAGTTATCCGGTAAAATACCTAAAAAAAATTCGACGAATTGAGAGCCTCCTCCGTGTTTAGAAGTTTTTTGAATTGGAGAGAAATATTATTTCTTTTACGAAGCCCGCTGGTGAAAATAAAATTTATAAATTCCTTTACCCTATTTATTTATTGCTATCCATCTTGTTTTCTTTAAATTTTGTTTGTTACTTATTTTATAGAAATGTAATAATATGTAATAATATGAATTAATTTTTTTACCTTATTTTATTTGAATTTTTAGATTTAACTTAATTTTATTTTACTTTTTCATGTTTTTAATTTTATTATATTTTACATAATTTTTTCTTTTGTTTTTCTACTTCATTTAAATTTATTTCTAAATCAAAACTTTAGTTTATTTTATTTCAATTTATTTTAATTTTTACGTTTGTTTTATGTATTTTGTTTTTTTGTTATTGAATTTATTTTATTTGACATATTTTATATTTGTTATCTTTTTTAAGTCATTTGATTTTTTAGTTTAATTTAATTGTATTTAATAATAATAATAGATTGGCACTTACACAATATGTTAGTGTGTTTGGCCGAGCTTCTTCTCCGATTTGTGGCGTGCGCCTTGATGTTGCCACACAAAGAGGAGGGACCTACAGTTTTACGCTGACTCCGAACGGCGATTGTATTTTTATGTGAAGCTGTTTTTCATGGCAGAAATACACTCGGAGGTCATGTGGCGACCGTTATTAGAAACAACTTTGTCTTTCCTTTTTTGATGTTAGTTGGACTCGGGCTTGAACCCAAGCCTTACGGAAAGGCAGCGCGCACTGCCAACCACTACACCACAGCGGCCCCTGTTAGTTAGTTTAATATTATTTTACTTCATTTTGATGTTTTTCAAGTTTTACATAATTAATTTTTTTTATTAATTTTCACTTAATTATTTCATTTTATTATACATTATTTTGATTTACGTTATTTTGCGTTTTTTCTCTATTAAGTTCTAATTTTCAATAATTTTCGTAATTTTTTTGGATTCCATATTTTTTATTTTAATTTCATAATATAATTTTAATTTATTTTGTTCAACTTTTTCTAACTTAATTTAATTTTTTTAAGTGTATATGTAATTGATGTTTACAAAAGATTTAATTTAATTTTAATTTATTTAATTAACTCTTTTAAATCATTAATTAAAGTTTTTTATGTAATTTTTATTATTTTATTTCATTTCATTTGATTTCATTTCATTATTTTATTATATGTCTTCATTTAATTTATTTTTAATTAGTTAATATTAGATTTATTAAATGTTTTCATGCTGCAATATTTTTTTAGTTAATTTTTACTTCTATTCTAATTTCGCTTTATACATATTGTTATTGCCATATATTTTTTAATTGAATGCATTTTTATATTATTTTAATAATACACTTTTTTATTTTAATTTTACTTCGTGTTTTTGTTTTTAGTTTATTTTACTGATTTAATTTATGTTTTTTTTTTGTTTTGTTACTTTTTTCCGTTATTTTATTTCATATATTTTTTACTCAATTTTATTTCGTTTCATTTTATTATATATATATTTTTTTTACTTTCATTTATTTATATTTATATTGAATTTAATTCAAATTCTTTTATCTCATACATAGTATATTCCTTATGTTTCTCCATTTTTGCAGCCCAAGTAACATATCTACGTACGTATGTGTTACATTCTTGTATACATTTTCATACACAGATGTAAATACATATATGTACATATCCTTCGTAAAATAGGCGCTCAAAAAAGGATAAAGGGTAGGTAGCTGCAGTGGCAGTGGCAACCATTAAAAGGATTACAATTTAATGCAATAACGCGTGCGTACCCAAACAATAAGCATTGCAAAAGAGAATTAAATAATATAAAATACAACCCCAGCGATTACTTCAAAAGACGCTGCAAAATGCGTAAGGACATTTATACACGCGTATACAAACAAACATACATATATATGCGTATGCTGAGGGATGCGTACACCTTTTGGTACGAGACAAAAAGTAGGTGGTGCCCAAGAAGGAAGCGCCTACGGGCGCAATTAACATACTCATACAAGCGAAGACACTTTAGATGTGTTAAAAAAAGATTTCATTTTCGAATGTTTCGTATTCCTTTTTATAACATATAAAATATATTTTTTTTTTCTCTAGCCGCGCAGCTGCACTTCAACAAATGGCGGCTGCCCTTCAAGCGCAGGAAGTTCAAGGAAGTGCGTGGCATATGTACAGATATCCTTTTGTGAAAGCACTAAGCTCGTTAGATCAGGTTCCAATTGTATGCGCGAACAATTAATAGCTAAAAGACAATATAAGTGCGAGATTGAGTACATATAAGAAAATGTGGAACAAAGGCCAAATGAAATGCAATAGGCAGCGATGCAATACAATTGGCAGTCGAGTGGAAATGCACTTTTATTTGTTTTTATGCTTTGCCATTGTCAGAATAGCAGCAATCTGCTGCATTTATTACATTCATATCGAACGGTGAGCGCAACACGTGTCCTTGCAACAACTTCTGATCTCTTTTTACTATCTTTGTAATGCACTCTAGCAAATTTCCG
>NW_016159187.1:0-64842 GCF_001687245.7 Rhagoletis zephyria
GAACTGCATCAAAATTGTCCTATCGAAAAACTAATGACTTATTCTCTTTTATAATTAATCGTTTAATTTATATATCTATGTCGATTTTGCTTGTTCAGCATATCTCTAAAAAATAGATAGTTAAATTAACGGTTACTTTTTTCAAAACACTAGAAAATTATACTGCAATTTCTTGTTTTTTCTTATTAAATTTTACTGGGTACGTTCGCTGGTTGAAAAGATTCTACCGGCCATCTTACATACTTGTACCTTGTTCTTATCAAAAATAGAGCCGCATCTGTAGAGTAATTTTGAGAATCTGTACGTAGAATATTTGCTTTAGAAATTTTCAAATTTCCCTAGTACTTCAGGCAGGTAAACTTTCATATTGCAGTTCTAACTTTTTTGTCGTAAATTTTTTTGCTTTTCATTTCGAAATGCTCGGACGAGACACTAGCCATAGTGAAAATAGGGCGCCTAAAAGCATGCAACATCATATTACTGTTAGAGATACTTAGCTGATTTCCCATTGCATCTCTTACTTTGGGGAACCTGTGTTCTATGTGGACTGGAATAAACCAATCCTATTCCTTTTAGTAGATATTGTTAAGGTTCGATTTCATCGTTTCACATTTATTTCTTAGGCGAACTAATCCGTTGGTGGTCTCATTGTATTGTAACAGATACACAGAAATGTATGCAGATTAAATGTACTATATTACGTATGTGCATAAGAAACTGCATGGCATGACCGACAATTATAGCTACCGAATTGGCCATTAGCAAATAAAATAGCAAGTACGACATTGAGTTCGGTAAATGCTTTCATATTCGAATGGCTCTAACCACAAAATGCAATTATGCAGCAGTTAGACAAATAAATAATACATACACATACATATATGTATATACGTACATCCACATATTTAAGCGCAATTCAGAATTTAAATTACCTTAGTTGTGGTTATAAACAAAGGCGACACATTGTCCATGGCTGTAATATTGAATGCCAATTGTAAATAAGTTTATAACGAAATCATAAATATGGATTTGTGGTCAGAGTTGATGGCAGTGAATTCATTTTGCATAAAGTGTGATATTAAAATACGTTTAATTTTATTTCAAACAAAAATATTTACGTTTTTTAGTTATCAATAGAATTTCTATTGAAAAAATTTCACAACAAAATGTATGCTAATCGCAATTAAGTAGTTAGCAAAATACAGTTGAACAAAAAGCGAAACAAAGCAGAATGCCATTAATTGCAAAAAAAAAGAGCGCACAAAAAGTGGCATAAAAAATGAAAAAATAAACACTGAGAAAAAACCAAAGAAATGCCACCACAAAGCACGGCAGCAAATAACCGCCGGTCACCCATTGCGTTGGTGTTGTGGTGAAATTAATTACGCTGTTTTGTGGTGCGACACTTGGCGAGAATAATACCGGCATTCAAGAAGGTGGAATAAAAGAAAACAATTATATACATATGTGTGAATATATTTGCATGTAAACCACATTTTTCGCTAATTGTTTTCAGCAGCACAAAGCGTGGCTTATGCTTAAATAAATACAACAATAAATTCACGCTGTGCACAGCTGACGGTTTAAAACATTGATGCATTGCAAAAAAATTGCGGTAAAAAATTAATGGAATACTATTTTGTGGTTTTTCAATGCAGAAGGTTGAGGAAACGGCATTTTAAAATTAAAATCAATTAACCTAATTAATTTGCTCAGGATGTTTAAACAAATTTGCTTTAATATTAAACGTATTACAAAAAAAAAAAAAAAAATGCGTGTATTTTTTATTAAGAAGTGGCTGAACTCCAATGATTTTCACGGATATGCTGTGATGTATGCGTAACTTTTTTTTTAAAGGCAGTAAGGCAGTACAAAAAGGGGATGAGCAGTTGTTCAAAACTTAAAATTTACTGCTCATAATTCACTAGAGCCTTCATTTTTCAACCAATATGATTTTTTTTTTTACGAAAGCCTATAAAATTAGCAAGCGACCAATTGATTCTCCCTGTTCTAGTTAAAAAGTGTTACATGATAAAAAAAGTTTAAAAAATTGTAAGGTTTTCCGAAAACAAGAAAATTTGACAAGGAAAATTTGATATATCATATAAAAGTTTTTTTTTCCAAAAATTTAAAATTTTTAAGAAAACTAATTTTTTTTTGAATTTCGAGAAAAAAATTTGATTGATCATAAAATTTTAATATAATAAAGTGCAAGTTGCAAATGACAAATAGTTCGCCTTGATTTTTATAAATTTTTTTTCGCTAACATTTCGAGCAAATCTGCGTGCAAAGTGAGAAATAAATGCGTTCTCTTTTTCTGGTGTAGTTAATATTCTTATTATACATACTATATATATATATTGATAAAAATTAGCTCGAACTCTTAGCCACTTGTAACTTCCTCTTTATTGTTCTAAAATTTAACCATCTATAAAACTGGATACCATCCTCTTTTTTTTAAAACTAAAAAAAAAATCGATCAAGGTGAACATTTTTTTATAGCATTTAAAATTTTTTTCGTGTTTGTTTTTCATCTTGGGTAAATCCTACAATTGTTTTCAACTAGTTTTTGTTATGTAAAAATTTTGAACTGAAAGAGTGTGCCAGATTTGGAGGGTTTGGGCACCAGAAAAAAAGAAGGGCAGGCGAAAATTTGGAATAATAAATCGGGCGAATTTTTTTAGTGTAGTTTATTCTTTAACAAAAACTTCACAAGATCAAGTTTTATTCTTTGTGAAATATTTAGAAAATAATTAACCAATTTTCGTAAAAACCTAGTTAAAAAGCTCGACATTTTTCACGAAAATGTGTTGATTTTTTATTTTTTTTAAATATTCTATAAAGATTGAAATTTGAATTTAAATGGTTTTTGTTAAGAAATTAAGTATATTTTAATAAAAAATAATTATATAAATAGTCAAAATTTGTCAATATGTGAGTGTCGCATAGTTATGATACACACTATATATCAGAAATATAAACTAAAGCAGACCAAAGACTTGCAAGACTTCGAAATAAATCGACCGCTGTAGCACCTACCGGCAAATTTCTTGTGGAGTTATTTCCTTCCACGTATGTAATATATACTCCAAATATGAACCAAATCGGTCTATAAAAACGATGTTTTCAACTATTCCGAATCCTGCGCCACCTAGCGGATTAATTCATCTTTCATCCAGAAAGCGTCGAACCAGAAAATGAAAGAAAGGCTCTAACTGCCTCAAAAGCTTACTAAGAAAAGACATGCCATCACCAATCCTTTTCAATCCCAAAATGAAAATTCTAAAACGAATTAGGACCGTTTTCTCAAGTAGGTTTTAGTATTTATCTGCCATTTAAACAAAAATTTTGTTTTGATAAAATGCGTTTAAAGAGCAGGCAAATTTAAATGAAGCTTAAAGTAAAGAGAAAAAACCCAAAACCTAAAAATACGAATTTAGCAAAGAACAATGTCAAAGCACATTTGAAAGGATAACAAATGAAAAATCTCTGCAAGCGCTTCCTTTGAGATGGAAATAAAATCTGCGCAACAACAGCAACTTACTTATTTGAAATGCAAAAAATTAAAAAAAAAACCACAAAAAAATCACACTCGACTCAAATCAGCAAGAGCTTATAAGTGATTGCTTTAGTGACACTCAAACATGACTTTGACGCTCATCCCCAGGAAAGCGGCAACAAAAATGCATGCAAAAAAAAAAATAAAAAATTGTTTCAGACGAGTGAAATGAATTGCCAACATAACTTTAAGTCTTCTCTTTACTGCTGTCTGTCTGCACTTTGACATTTTCTCTCCAGCAACCTATTGTTACGTGTTTCGTTGATACAGCCGCAGGTGTTGCGAGCAAACACAGAGTCATGGAAATTACATATGCACACACACACACTCATGAATTGAAAAATATATATATGCATGTATGTATGTATGTACATACATATGTGGCGCGTTCCAGTGCAAGTCGGACACATTCTGGCTTTTGCAATCTCCGATAGAACTTTGTTATGTTATAGTACTAATTGAGAGAGGCCTCCCTTATTTTTTTGTTCATCCATTTTAGAGATTTTTGAAAGAAGAAACAATTTTTTTTAAATGTTAATATTCAAACAAAATTTTCTAACCCGTATTTCTATAAAATTTTCAAATTTTTAATCAAATACATACATATGTACATATATTGATTGCCAAAAAAAACTGTCACTAATTCCGCAATTCTTAAACTTAATCCGATATTGGTATAACAAAAGTATCTATTTATTTTTAATTTTTTAATTATAGATAAACTCACAAATTTTGTCAAACTCAAAACCAAAATTACTGACTGCGTCAAACAAAATGGTTTAATCAAAAAAATAAAAATACCTTATTGTGGAGGAAAAAATTCTTTACATAATTGCAGTGGTGATTACTGCGTTGCAACTAGTGTAAGAAATTGTTATCGTTTTCCTTAAATTTTGATCAAAAGCTTGTACGGTTACATGGCGCGCCATGGCGTATGAGCAACATTATTTCCTGCTCATGTTACATAAAAAAAATATTGAATTTACCAATCATTAATTTAAAAATTTCGAGAAAAATAGATTCCATTGTTATCACATTATCGGACTAGGCTTAAAATTTGCGGAATGAGTGATAGTTTTATTAGAAAAAAGTTTCAAGAAAATCGATAAGAACGTGTTTTTTCGAAATCCAAATTTTACATTAGATATTACGAATATTTAATAGAAAAAGTTTTGAAATTTTTTTAGATTTTATGATCCAAAAATCTCCTAATAAAAGGCTCCCTAATCGGCCCATTTTTTGCAAAGTTACGGGCATTTAAAAGAAGGAACGTTTTTTTTAAACCGATATCTCGGAAACAACTGCACAAAAAATTAAAAAAAAAATATCACCAAGACCTCTTTCAATTGGTACTATAGTACATAACATACAAAATTATGAAAAAATTGGTGGTGCAAAATACAAATGGTGTCCGAATGCCCCCATATGCATCTATGTATTCGCAACTCACAAAGCACACAGTCGACGAGGTGTTAGTATGCCGCAAGTTAGCCGTAGTCGCAAGATAGGTGTTTGTGTGCGTGTGTGTGTGTGTGTGGCGTGCTGCGGTAGCAATCTTGTCCCCAAGGCAATTGCTCACATTCAAGAGGTGAGCAGCTGCGTAAACAAACAATCACAGACACACTCGAAAGTAAGACGAAGCAGGCAAGCAAGCGGGATGTGTGACTTTGAAACAACACACACACACACACACACACACACACACACATAAATACCTCACGTACATATTTGCGAAAATATTTTACGCTCACGCCTGCTGTGCTTAAGCTTCCTCCACTTGCGTCACATAAATAAAATCATCCTCGTATAAATGCTACTTATATCCTTTTGCGTAGCGCTCCTTTTCAACACCGCAAACACCACGGCCTGACATTTATATTTATGAGCGCACATCCGCTAGAGCGTGTGTGTGTGTTTGTGGGCGCCTTATGCAACCGTGCACTCCCCCCTACCTGTGAACTCCCCTACCTGTGCACGTACGTATGGTTGTAAAGCATTAGCCGATTGTCTTTTTATTGCTCATACATACATACATACATACATCTTGCGCGTGTATAATCTTGTGTTAAGTCAAATGTACTTATGTACGCTATGGATTAGAATGTTGATTCATATACTTAAGTAAAGTGAAAAATTTACAATGTGTGCATTTATGTGCTGGTGTGCTTACTTCTTGCGACATTTGTTTTTACCTACCGCCAAGTTATGTTGTTTATGTTAAGATACACTGTTGCTTACTCGCTTAGGTGGAGATTATCTTTGGCAATGGTTATTTAAGAATTTTAATTTATTTTGAGTTGCTTCCATTGTGCTGGATGTACTAAATATGTACAATAAAAAAAGGGAGTATAAAGGCGATATGTCGTATATGTGCGCTTTAGGGTAGTTCTTAAAAATAGCAACATCTAAATTTTGTGTGGTGCACGCATTTATTTTATTCTATGTACAAAATAAAAAAATACACGAAAATTTTTAAATTTTTAACAAAATTTTTAGTGAATTTGATAAAATTTACAAAACTACGGCAAAATTTTGACTTGAAATCTGATAAATTTGACATATTGTTGAAACTTGTACATATAAAGTCGAAGTCAAAATTTTGTCGAATTTTTGCGATAAAAAATCCGGGGTTTCCATCCCTGCTAGCGAGCAAAATGTTTTTTTTAAAGGGGCTAAAATTTTCAAAGCGTTGCCCTATACAAAATTAAGATGTTGATATTTGAAGGAACACCCTTATGTACATACTTGCATAGTAAGACTGAGCAAATTTCTGAAAATTGAATATTTAAGTATGTTTGTATTTACAAGCACATTAAGTGCTGGGTGTAACATCTTGAGAAACAGTATGAATAGGCTTATCTGCGGGTTTAACGCTTTAAGCTGGTTAAGCTTTTAACAGCTTAAGGCTTAATGCAACGTTGAGCAAATGCGGCTCTTTGCTTAGAAAAATGCTTTATACTGTTATATAGCTTCCCTTTTTAGTCCTGCCTAGTAGACCCAGGAAATGTGCTGTTTGACGTGGTCGGAGCAAAGTAAAAGCGGTTTTTAGTTGAGGATACATTCCCTGTGAGTGCACAGCTCTTAATAAGCAGCAGCTCAGTGTCCTCAAAATAAGCTTTCTATAGAATCTAGTGGTAATTATAAAAGCGGACAGAGCCAGTTCCTAAAATGTGCTCTTAAAGTCTTAAAAATCTGCTCACGAGTAATATTTAGCGGCTATAAACGTGTCTTCAATCAAAATGAATCCAAGATATGACATCATTATCTTGCGACATCTTCTGGAGCTGCTATATAAAGGAGCACAAATTTGATGTTCGATTAAGGCTGGGTCATATAGTTCATTGCCAGGTACTGTGGTTCACCCCGGAGAACAATCGTCTTGCCAGAAAACCGCATAAAAGCGAAATTATTTAAAATCACGGTTATTTGCATCCAGGCCCCGATTGAAGAGAAAGACAAGATGCGCAAGGCTACTTGTATGAGCGCCTAATTAAAGCACGATATTAAAATAGAGCTTGTCGATTTCAATACCAGGGAAAACATCCATCAAAACTTCGCTAGAGTCCACCATAAGATCCTCTAAGTTACGTAGCTGGTTAAGGGAACTGATTCTGTCGAAAGAACGCACGTACGGATATGGACGTAATCTGTACTGCTTCAGTAACTCAAACATTTACGAAAAGCTGTCTACAACTTTCCTTCGCTTCTCTTCAAGAAAAATTCCGGCATAAGGTTTTCATTAAGGAAGGAGTAGAAAGATGCTGTTTTTACTGAACACTTCGAAGCATCTATTTTCGACTGCCGAATTCGGCCAGTGTTTTTCAAGGCAGAGGTATTTGTCATCAAAGAGGTGTTCCACAAAATATTAGCCTCGGAGCTAACAGGAACCATCTGATAGCCAGGCGGCGATCAAGACACTTGACTTTGGAAGTGTCACTTTAAGAATAACAAACCAATGCAGAGAGTACGTTGTGGCTTTAGCTGATAGGCATGTCGTTGAACTCATCTGGTTGCAGGAGCACAGCAGAATTCTTGCCAACGAGATGGCCGACGAGTTAGCTAGAAACGGTTAGATTATAGATATCTCAGTGAGCACAACACTTCTTGTCGTAGCTGTAATTTACTAGGTCAGAAAGAAGCGGCATCTGCTCTGCAACTGCCCAGCACTCTGTAGGACTAGAATTAGGTCTTTCTTAGATTCTTGAACTTAACGGGCTGGATCTGAGAGAAATAACGAACTTCTGCTGTTTGCCACAAGCAAGTTAAGTTGCGAGTTTTGGTCTTAAAAAGGCACGTGCAAGTGTTAACTGGAGTTGTAACACTTGCCAGATCAACCAACCAACCCAACTGACTTAGCTATCTTGTGAGAAAAAGGCCGACAAAATGAAACACTATTTCAGTGAGCAAAGTGGAAATACGTGGAAGCAAAGATCTTGGAATCTTGCTCGTTTGGAAGAAAATTGTATTACACAGTTATGTATGTTAGGCAAGGTACGAAGGCCAGTGCGAATTTCTGTAAGAACGAACTCATCGTCCTGGTAATCGATATCCAGGCCGTGATTAAACTGTGGAAGGAAATCTACTCCACCTTCTTAATTGGCAACTGCTCTGAAACTAGAGGGAAGAATGAGTCTGTGCCTCCAGTCGAAGACGACGGTGTCGATGTACTGCCAGCCAACTTTTACAAGTGATGAGTAGCAATTTCGCGGCTAAAAACCAGCAAAGCTGATGGAAATTAAGTTTGTGTATTCATCAACCCTCGTGCAGCACATGGACGCTTGAACTCATGCTGGAAGACTGGAATTCAAGTATAGAAAAGCCACGCTGTCATATGCGTCATTGAACCGCCGAGGAAGCGTATTGTGTGAAAGTAAACAGCCCACCGCCACCGAATTGATTGGGCCTTATCAGTGGAGCCTTAGATCTGGGTAATCCACAATAGACTAAATCTTGCAAAAGACCTGCGAGAAGAGGTCGAATCCCACCATTTCTTTATCAAAGCATGAACTTGCTTTTATGCTGCGATATATGAAGTTGGTAACCTTACGAAATTAATTGGAATTGGAAAGGATCACTTCGAGCCGTTTGATACCAAACGAGGTTTCAGGCAGGCCGACTTAATTTCGTGTGATTTCTTTTATGTGATGTTGGAGGAGATATTAATAGTTTTGCGTTTTTTTCAAGAGCGGGAACATGCAGTGTATTCTGCCTGCTCAAAATTAGATAGAGAAGCACAGCGTGGGGATCTAGAGATGAAAGAGGACAAAACGAAGTATCACTTTTCATAAAACATGCAGATATTACCAACGAGTCTAGGCCCACACGCCATGTGGAAACCACCATCAGAAAGAGAATCACTTTTGCCAACAAGTCCTACTTTGGACAGAGCAGCCAATTGAGAAGTAAAAATCTTCCTCGTCACGCACACACACGCACATTAAGTCAAAGGAACAAATACCGCGGCAACAATCGATTAGGGGTCCTCAAACTATACGAAAAAAAAGACTTTGCGGAAGAATAATTAGCTCTAATGAGCTGGCGTTGACGAGTACCGCAGAGCAGAGAACGATGAGTTGTATGAGCTTGATTCTGAACAATATGGTTCTTTACTAGCCCCAAAATGATCTTGAACTAGTCCCAAAATGATCTTGAACTAGTCCCAAAATGATGCTGAACTAATCCCCAAATGCTTCTGAACTGAAATGACCACGAACTGGTCCTGAATATGTCCTTTGGTAGTCCTGAAGTGGTTATGATAAAGTCGTGAACTTGTCCCGAAATGATCTCGAAAAAGTCTTGAAACGGTATTGAAATGGGCCCTTACTGGTCCCAAATCGGCCTGAACTAAGCCCGAAACGGCCCTGAAATAGTCCCGAAATCCTAATGAACTCGCCTCTATAGTCCCGAAATGGTCCTGAACAGGTTCCGAAATAATCCGGAACTACTCCTAAAATTATCCCGAACTAATTCCGAAAGGGTTCTGATGCGAAACGGTCCCGAAATTATTAGGAACTAGTCCCGAAATTTTCTGAAAATTTTACCCATACCAAGCGCTCAGATTTTGTCCGTGTACCAAATTTTATAAAAATTAAAACATTCTAAAGCAATGCTATGCCACTGCGGGGATTTTTTATTCATTTCGAACTGAATCCATATTTTACATTTTTTTACATAGTTTCTCTAATATTTAAATAGAAAATTGTTGAATATAATTTAAATAGACCTACAAAATTGCATTTTAAGCGTTTCAGTTCTTCATCCTCTCTTAGGCGGATAATTATGCCAGTATATCTACTGAGGTGCCTTAGGTTAACCTTTCGAATGCCCCTACCACTTGCACCACACTGCCGCATAGTTTTAGCAAAAGTAGTTGAATGATAATTTCGCTTAAGTATTTGCGTGCACACTTAAAATTTTTGCAACTTTAATAATTAAAACAACAATAGTACGTACGACAGTAAACAAATTAAAATTGCAAATTCTATTTACAATACAAATTACTGTGATTTTCTTGCAATTTCACTTGGAAGAAACTTTCTAGACGGTAAAATTGTGGCAACGCATACTTAAGTAAGCATAAAAGCGTAGTTAATAATAATGCCGCATTGTTGAGGAATACCAAGGCAATATGAGAATATGAGTCAGAAGAAGAAGAAAAGTAAGAAGAGCGGTGGAAGTGGTGCAAGTAATGGCGGAAAAAGCTCAACTGCGGCAGTGGCAAAAAATTGAGTAAGTAAGTAAGTATGTAGGTGGGCAAGTGTGGGTTAATGCAGCTGATTATGTTAGTAGGTGGGCTGACAAATGGCAAAACATTCATTTACTGTTATTACCAACGAATTGTGTGTGTGCATTGCGGCGAAAGCGTAACCAGCACTTTATGCCGCAGCTTCATTTACTGCAACACTTTTTGGCAATGGAAATAGAGCAAAATAATTTCGCATGAGAAAAATATGTATTTTAGACTTTGGTGAAGTTAGCAACAAAGTAGGACTTGCTTTACTGAGAGATTTGTTTTTATGTTTTTTTGCAGGCTAAAGCATCTGAATGTGGTTTAAGTTATCTTTTAAGACGACAAATATGTCTAAACACAACTGGAGCAATGTCCTCGGTGAACCAAATGGCTTTAGATCATTCTGAAACCTATGTAGAGCATCCAACAGGCTGTGCCCAACTATCAGGAACCATAGACACTTCCAGAGGTTGCGAAGCTTATATATTCCATTTTCCGACAGATAAGACTTACTTATCATATCATTCCATCTTGAGTTCACAAATGGGTCCAAAATGGGCTGGTTAGCCTAATAGAAATATTAAAACTCGATAGGCGTAGAGCTATATCGCGTCTCAAATTTCTACGCCACCACTTCTTCAAGAGCTTAGAAAGTTTAAGGAAAACTCCACTCGATGGCCTTTAGGAATCAAAATGGCTCAAAGACATGCCGGTACAAGTCTGGGCAAATCCTCTCCTGTTCATCGATTGCACTGCTTAACCAGAACGGGCCATATAACCCAACCCAACTCAACCTAGTAAAAAAAAATAAATAATACAAGAATATTACATTTCACCTCTATCTCAAATTTAAATGATTTCGAATAAATCAGAGCAGGTTTTTTGGTCAAGGACGCCTAACTTACAGTACTGAGGAGTGGCTGTTATTAGCAACCTGCTACCTAGATGGGAAAGAAGCACCATTCATCTTATTAAAAGCTGTCAGATTATTTTGGTGGTGATATTTGGTGATGTTTTGGTAAACGTAATTTGCGCAAATTACTAGAAAATTTTTAAGAATTTTAATTTTAAAGCTGTAAAGATAACTTACTTCATAGCTAGCTTAAACTTTCTAAAAGAAATATTTACATATTTATATAAATACATATTTATATACCTACATACATATGTAAATGAAGAGTACAATATTCGTATATAATTCCGCTAATACGCAATAAATTGCCTAATCGTTGAAGTACTTTTTAATTTGTCCCTCAGGTGCTCAGCTATTTTGGTAAAACTCTAAAGTGATTTATTTTCATTTGGTTTGCGGCAACCTAGACTCAAATTTATGAACTACACATTTTTCATTTATGAAAATAAAAATTAACGTAAATTTTTAAAAGCAAATAAATATCCATACTTATGCACATAGTTACTTATTCATGTTTATCAAAACACCATTTTTCATTTAAATGCATTTTAAAAAATAAAAATAAAAAATTCCATAGAAGCATACAATTTCTAAAAGTTGGATTTACATGAATAGAATATATTTTTGTACGTTTGTTTTCACCATTTTTCATAGCAAAGACTAAATGGCGAGTATTATTCAACGTTTTGTTGGCTGCTGTCCAAATAATAATTTTTGGCTAACGAAATGTCCAGCTCTAAAGCTCAGAGATAAAAGGCTTGCCAAGTACAGCCGCTGCCACAAAAAGCCCTTTAATTACAAATAAAAAAAGACAACCGTAGGCATAATATGGAAAAGTTTTTTTAGTGAAATTTTCGCTGCGAAAGTTGAAAAAAGGATTAGAATTTGCTATGTTTTATTTGCTGATAAACAAAAGCGAGAATATTAGTTGGCAAAAATTTGGATGTACTTCAGCAAAAATAGATATTTTTTGGAAAATTACGGATCATGAAATGCAAATAAAATTTTAAAGTACTATCATATCCATATAATCGGTTCAATTAGTAATCTTTAATTTAATTAAAAAAAAAAAACAAAGAAAAGAACCATTCAAAGCCACAATTACGAGGTTAAATAGAGAGCGACCCAAGTTTAAACCGGTTTGGTGGTCTCATGCCTACCCCACTGCGCCGAAAGACTTCTGCAGCTAAACATACTGCTAATCCAGCTCGAAATGACGGGATGAACTCCTATTTCCGTCAATCCGTTTAAAATTCCTTCCTGAGAGACATTGTTGAAAACTCCCACTCTGTCCAGGACCAACCCGAATTCTCCGTTCACCAGGTTCGCCTCTATGCGTCTAACAATGTATGTATCGATCTTCCCTTCGTTGTATGCGTGTTGCGCCTTTGATTGCATTGCCCCGCTACATTTTGTTTTATATGTACATCTATTAACCTCTCCATGGTCTTATGAAGAAACGAAGTTAGGCTAATGGGACCATAGTCCTAGGGGTATGCGTGGCCACTTCTTCCAGTTTTCAGCAAGAAGACCACCCTCCCAGTCCTCCAAGATGTTGGAACGTTGGTCAGCCTTAAACAGCCTTCAAATAAGTTCACAGTCACCCTCTGGCCTTCCGACCCGCCTTCTATAACATCGCAGGAAAGATACCGTCCAGACCCGGCGATTTATACTGCGAAAAGGAGCCCAAATCCCATACGACCCGGGATGATGTCACCAACTATCCTGTAAGGCTGCCATTCCCTGTAGTGGATGCTACAGAGTTAGGAAGACCACCTGAATCCTCGATCGCAGGGATTTCTCGCGAGTCCACTCGCCGCCGTCCTTTCTAGTGAGTCGTTGGATTACAAAACCCTTGAACAGGACCTTCCTTCGACTTTCTGTCTGGATGGAGCTCTCGATTCCACTGCAGAAATTCCGCCATGAGTTTATTTTCTCACTACGTATGGATTTTTTGTAGATCTTTAGGCGATCCTTCTACTCGTTCCAGCACTCGTTGGATTCCGCACTCTTTGCAAGTCTAAAAGTTAACCTCACCTCTTTCCTAAGAGTACCAGGTTCAAGGCTCCTCCAAGGCGGCTTTTCCTGCGCTTAGCAATCCTTAGGGGGCAGGCCTGTTTCCTTCCGACAAGAGCCATGGCTTCTGGACTTGCGCTACGTCGAGCGACTCCTACTCTAATGTGATTAGGAGTTCGCCCGAAGCCACCTTAATGTGTTGGATTTTGCCAAATTGCGAAAAAGGTCACGAGAGAGCGCAACAGTGAAAACTTCACATTTAGTTTCTGCGGCCAATTTGCTTATAATTACACGTAGAATCCTCCTATGCTATAGGCGCATAGTAAAAAAATAATTGACCTGCCCTAATGTACATACAAGTATTCTATTGCTATACTATCTCCGCAACGTTTTCACTGAAATCTTGGCAAACAAGAAAGCGAGTTAATATAAACTTGGTAAAAATAAAAAAGGTTCTAAAAATTAAATGAAACTATGCAAAAATATGTTTCCCTTTAAACAATAAAATCTTAATATTAAAATAAAAAAATAAAAAAAAAAAATGGAATTACTTTATAAACAATTGACTATTTAATTAAAAGTCTTCTGTGTAAAACAACGAAATCTAAAAACTAAATGGAAAATTAATTAAAAAAGAAAACTGATTTAAGAAATACGAAAAATAAGTTTATAAAAATCAAATGAGATTAAAAAAAAATCTAAAAATTTAACGAAGATTAAATTAAAGTAAGAAAAAACATTTAAGTCAAAACTCGAAAAATAATTTCGCTGCCCGAGTATTCGAACATCCAAATGCTTTCTATCAAAAAAGCTTTTCACCATGAAAGTTGGTAATGGGCTTTCGGGTCGGAATAAACAAAGTCTTTCAAACTATCTTGCCTACTGTATGTGGTTCAATTATTTTGCCGAAGATTTGCATCTATCTATGCCAGCCAGAATTGCCCGGTCATAGGATCCTTACGGAACTCCTTTGGAAGAGAAATGCGACAACGTTCGAACACATATAACCTGAATTTCACAGGGTGTGTGTGGTACTTCACCACTACCAACTACCAGCTCTGAATAGAATTTTGCATTGGTGGTGGTATTCAGAAGCAATCAGTTAATCACGTATTTAAAATTCATACTTTTAGTCTACTAAATGAAAAAGAAACATACATATATGTAAATTAAAGCTGTTTTGTAGAAGATTTATTTGAGCAGTGTAATTTCATCAATCAACAAAAAAAATATTTTCTCTTATCTCTAAATGCATCACATGCATTTGCAGATAGTAAATACAACAAAATAGCTTTTCCTGACATTGCATTTGTTAGCTACATATTTGTTGCTCAAAATCTCAGTGAATTTTCATACATACATACTTATATATGTTTGTGTATGTATGTATATAAGTATCTCTGTATGCTGTGTATCATCTCGATAACTACAAAAGGCTCTAAGTGAAATTTTTGGACAGCTGTTTTTTATTTAAATTTCAAAAATTTCTAACACAAATAATTCGGCACCAAAATTCAATCAAAAATCTTAAAAAATACAAGATTTATAAGAATAGCTTTACATGGTTGTCCGTGTTAATTTTAAAAGAGTTTTTGAATCTTTCGTAAAATTTCAAAGTTGTCACTTAAGTCATTTTGCAATGTTAACGACGATATTTTAGTCGTTATCGATGCGAACAGAATTAGTAGAAAATATTTCTGCAAATTTATCACTGTTATCCAATTTGTCAAATGGTCAAAATGTTGTGTGATGAACGGCGATTAGCATGTGACAGTTGTTCGATAAATGCCTTCAACTACCTAAAATATAGGGATAAAGAAAGAGAGAGAGAGTGAGAGTGAAAGCACTTTCGGAATTCAATGACAAATTTATATGTAAATACAGGCAGCTTTAATGGAATGCAGAATTTAAGTGCCCATTTACATATATGCATATTTATGTGTGTTCAAGTGCTTTATTCCTTCGCTTAAATTAATTTTCAGGCATTTGAAAAATCTATTTCCAAATTCACTGTTCGGTTTGCTTGCAATTGAAATGTTATTGGCCATATAAAGTGAACAAAATTCATCACAGTAGATGTGTCGATTGAGTGGTTTATGGTGAAAACTCGTGAAATTCTCGAAAACTTCAATTCAATTTGTATGTGGCTTTTTTCGCATAGCATTTTTGTTTTCTGTGTTGTAGAAAGCAATGTGTCCTCTTAAAATGTGAAACGAAATCAGTTAAATAGTACTCGTACATACAACTTTTAGTACATTTAACGCTTAGTACGGACAAGAGCAAATCTCAAGAGTTGTTACATTTGTCGACAAAAACGTATTTTTGATCGAAACCGGTAGCACATTTATCATAGATAATTGCATTATCTTCTGTTTTGCGTTAAGAACAAGATTCCGTCGCGATATTGTATTTATATAAATGAAAATTTAAAAAAGATATATCGAAAAATATAAAAATAAAAATTCAACAATCGAGTATGTATTTGTATTTACTCGTATCGTTTCATCCCTATGTACAGCCTGTCTGTTTGCATTTATGTAAGTATTTTCCTGTACAAATACAAGAGCATAAGGCATAAAATATTCATAAAACACTGGTGACCGAAAGCTTTGATTTGTCCCTATCGGGGCATAGTTACATTTGTATGTGCATTAGGGTGGCCCAAAAATGCATGAGAGAAAAGTAAAGTCAGATTTTAAAATATTCGCACTCACTAGGACTATTCTGTATAGAAAAGAATATATCCCCGTTTTTTTTTTTAATCAAAAAATATGTATATACATGTTGCTCAAAGCGCAAAAATTTTCCCATGTATTTTATAAGGAGCAACATAATTTTTCTGAGAATTGGTATACATAGAATCCTTTAAAATCAATGTTTTCAATCGCTAAACTCTATTTTTCTTCAGGAGACTTCAAGAAATCATACAGAATTTTTTATTTAACAATTTTTTTTAATATTAACTATTTTTCTGGGTCCTTCCTTTTAATTATTTGGTGTTTTGGGGGACCCATAATAAATAATTAATATTAAAAAATGCTCTAATAAATATTTGGGAATTTTATTTATTTTTAATTGAAGTCTTTTGAAGAGAACAGGGTTTGTTGAATCAAAAATATAGATTTTCAAGGATTCTATACCATTTATGTATATGAAAAATTGCACTTGGGTAAATTTGAGGGATCTCTAAATATTTTTTTATTTAAAAAAAGATACCTGTTTTCAATATAGAACATTAAAACATAAAAATGCCGATTTTTCTTTCTTTACACCACCCTCATGTACATACATAAATACTTGGAGAGTATCGGTTGTATTATTTGCCAGTGATGCCATTCGTTTTGACACTTTTGGCGCTACATTGACCGGCTATTCAGGGTGAGCATAGAATTAAGTTGAGCTTTGTTATCGCATGGCTGTGATACACTTACATTCGCACATACATGTACATATGTACACTCATATACAGACTAGTAAATATTCGCATCTAAATAAATACATACATACATAAGTACATACCTGTATGGCATAGATGGGCACACCAATACAGTCTCATTTTGTCATGGTATTCGTGAATCGCGCTGAGTAACAGTTGCCACTTTTCTATATTGTACAAAAGTGCGTCGTTTTTTGCGCGGGTTAGAAAACGCTTTTACAAATTTATATTTAATTTGTATTATGAACATGAAATGAAAATAATAAAATATAATAAAAAAATAATGAAGAAATAATTTCAAATAATGAATTATGAAATTAGTTTTTATAAGTATATATGTACGCGCATGAAAAGTTTTTTTAATTTAATTTCATTAAACTAATGTTTTAAAAAATGATAGTTTATTCAACAACAAAATTCACGAATTTAAAATTTCTAAACTTTGTAAAAAACTCAGTATTCAATAAAGTATACTAAATATATTAAATTGCCGTATCGTACATACATATATACATAAAACCCATTACAAAAAACTTTAACTTGGTTTACACAGTTCGGCAGTTTGACTTTTTTACCATGACAAATAATGTCGCCTTATATTAAAAGAACGATTCCAAGTAGTCGTATTACCACATAACAAGCATTGGGCATTATTGGCTTTTCTTAAAACCGAAAATTGTAATTGGCACTCATACGCAGCCATTTTGGGCATTGTTACATATATAGGTGGCAACAACGCGCTAAAATTACGAATAAAAATATTCAACGGCGAAGCATGGTGTTACTCTCATGAAAACTGAAAGCAGACTGAAGTGAAATTCGCTGCGTCGTTTCTGTATACGTATAAGCGCTGCGACGCAGACGCTACTCGCGAGTAGCGTTTTGCCCATCATTGCTGTATGGGTATGCTGAGTTTTGTATAGAGATTGAAATGAATTATTCAAGACATAGCAATAACGCATGATTCAATAATACAAGGTTCGATAAACTGACAGTTGTCTCTCTCGCACCGCTCCCTTAGCAGTGGCACCGTGTTGCTTCTTTGCAAGTTTACATGGAAACAGTGTAGCTTTGGTTGAAATAAAAGTATAAGCTTTTGTGCAATATGTTTATTTGTATATGCATATGAAGCATATTTAACTGATGAAAACATAAGCATTGGACGTTTACATCAATCTCATAGTAGTCTTATTTTAATTTTGAGTCATTTTGCAGTTTTTATACAGCTAAATAGNAACGAAGAAAATATAAGATAAGACATGATCTCAGATATGACGTGGGTAAATATATATTTATGCTTTTCATTTAATACATACAAATATGTAAGTATGCATGTAACCCTACTACACAAGCATATGCTATAGCAACTCCAAACTATCAAATAAATTAATGTTAAATCAATTCGAATATTTCTCTTAGCCGTGAAATCGTTTTCATCAACTCGAATTATTAAATTGAAAGCTAGCTGGTACAAGAAGTACATAAATATATATTTAATCAAGCTACAATAGGCTCATTACAAAATTTTCAGCTGCTGGCTAGATATGACCTATGAGCATAGTTATCTGAATATTAGTAGTGGAGCTTGAGGCGTAAATCTGTACATACATAGGTAAACATATATGTACGTACATACATATGTATGTCTGTACATACTTACAACATATTTGAATATCGTCTTGAGTATTAAGTGACCGACAAATTATTGAAAATTGTAGTCGACACAAAACAGCTTAAATTCTATTGTATTTCTCCCACCTAATTTCGAAGGTACGGAGAGCTTATTCAAAATGGAAAGAGAAAGATTATAATAAAAGCGAAGCCCAGCATTAGAGTTCTGAAAAATATCCTAAATTTTTATCTGTAAGTGAAAATCGGAGGCGCCAAAAGAGCTCGCACACTAAAATTTACATTTTACCTTTCTTGCTGCCAGAACTAACTGGCTTTCAATGGAGTATCTTATTGCCGAAATCCTGAAAAGTCCTGGACGCCTGAAAGGTATTTGTAGAGTTTTACCCCTACTGCTGCACAGTTTGACGCATGGGCATCTACAATTATTTAGACCACACTTCTATTTATGCGAACGAACAGATGTTGGTTTGAGTGCATATGTATGTATGTATGTGTACGTCCCAGCAAAAACTTTTCTGTTTCTGTCTGCTATTTGTATCGATGGAGTAACGCATTAGGCAATTCGCCTCAAAACAAAATTTTTCACTTTCTCGTTTACCCACTGCATTACCTGTAATCAAAGTTGTTGCTGGGGTATTCATATATTTATATGTAAGTGTATGTATATATTTATTTATTTATGTATGTACATACACGTTGGTAATTAGTTAAACACGTCGAGCTCCTACTTAAATTATGTACTTACATGGGTAATATTTTATATGAAGAGAGACATAAATAATTGCATGTTTAGAACATACATAAGTATATCTAACTGTATACAAACTCGTGTATAATGGATATATATGTATGTGTGTATGTATATTTATAATATATCTATCCTTAAACCCTGTTCAATTGGTTGAATATGCGTGGTTTTGATGGTTAGAGGTTTTCCATACACATTACCCTTTCGCTTTGGGCGGCTGGTGTTTATACATACATACATATATGAATGTACTAATTTGTAAATATATATGTACATTATTGTCATCAATGCAAGGAGACTAAGTAGCTAACGATTTTGACATTTTATAAGGGACACCATAAGTTAGATAATATTGCTTTCTTTTAAAATTTTGATAATAGGTGGGTATACATGGCGTATGCGTAACAAAATTTCTTACTCATATTTCACACAAAAAAATGAATAGTTTACTGCCGCCCAGCTAGCACATTTGCCAGACAATTTCTGATATCAGTCGGAAAGTCGGAATAAAAAGTTGACTATTTAGACAAGTCTTACAGGTTTCGTTCAGATTTATGGGCGAAATGTCTGGAGAATTTTATTTATTTGCTTATCCGATATGTCTGATCGAATTATGTCCGATTTCGGGCATACACCTCTGATAATTCTTATTTTCCATGATTATTTGATAAGACATCTGTTAGATATCCGTCTGAATCGTCGGTAATTAAGTCAGAATTTCCCACGTCGTGTCGGTTAGACTTCGTGTCAACCTCTCCATACGCTTCTCTGACCGATATCGGCCAAAATCATATAGATTTCTGACTTTTTTGCCGACGAGTCTGACGGATATCTAACAGATTTCTGACAATTTTGCATAGCTGGCCGGTTTCACTATCAATTTACATACATACATAAGTGAAACCAGATTTTTTCCTTTCAGTCAGTTTTCATATTGAATTCAGATATTTTTTTTTTCAGTTAAATTGCTTTTGTGAAACTGGGTATTAATTTACAAATCGATTACGGAAAATTTATTAGCTGCAGCGTAGTACTTCCCACGGCAATTATAATATTGGGTTCCTTTTCTTTTTTAAAAAACAATGAACATGCCGCAAAAAATATTATCAGCAATGCCTTAATTGCCAATAGTTTTTAATTAATTAAAAATCTCTTCTGTCAAACTAAGAGAGAGGACCTTTTGTATGTTTAATCATTATAATTTTTTGAGCGAGACGGTAAGTTTTACATCTGTTAGAGAATTATTTCGACCTCAAATAACAGATTAACTAGTGTAACCACCGCCAACCAAGAACTGCCCCAGGCGGGAAAGTAATTCGTCAATGGGGACTAGATACATACACTGCCGGCAAAAAGTATTGGCACAGATGCTTTTTTACAATACATGCAACAACGTTTAATGTAACATTTTTCCGACAATTAAAAAAAAAAATAACAAAAAACATAAAAATATAATTTCTAAACTTTGTGCAAAACTCGCGAAAATTTATCAAATTTTCATGCAAAATTAAATTTTTTTAATCAAATCTTTTAGAATTTTTTCGTTTGTGCAGATTTTTAGCCCAATCAATTTTATTGCAGTAAAGTAGAAGTTCTAAGTAGCTACGAATTACCGTTGATTTTTGTCAATTTTTTTCCCGCAGTCTCTTCAATAGAAACAAATTTTTCGAATACTCTATATGGAAAAAATGCAAAACACCTTCAACAAAAAAATTCTCAAAAACCAATGAGATTTTTGATTAACTTACATTTTTTATACCAGAATTTAATGGGCTACAAATCTGCATACTCGAAAAATTCTAAAAAATCTAATTAAATAATTGAAAAATTGTATGAAAATTTCCTGAATTTTCGAGAGTTTTGCACAAAGTTTATGAATTATATTTTTCTGTTTTTTTGTTGTGGAATGAACCACATTTTTATAAAGAAATTGTCGGAAAAATACCACAATAAAAATTGTTGCATATATTGTAAAAAAGCAGCTGTGCCAATACTTTTTGCCGACAGTGTACATATAGTAGCAATGAGAATCGAAATTTCGTTAAGGAAGATTTTTCACTATTTCACAGATTGAGCTTAAGCCTGGCGAAAGAGCAGAAAGCTTGGAAAAAATTACGATTTTACCAGCTCTTAGATCGTACTTATAAGCGCTACCCACCCGCTTTTTGTGATTTTAATGAACGGGTAGACAAAGAACAAGGCTGATTTGTAATACCAATCTTTAGTATACAACGATTTCCACGCCTCGAAAACAAAAACCAAACGGATCACTTTGCTATAGATGGACGTTACTTCCCCACTAGCACATCTAATCACTTCATTCAGAAAAGATGCGCTGGCCAACTTCATAGCAACGGAATAAGTCGATTTCCACAGTTTAACCAGGGATCTTATGATTGCCTCAGGGAGTAGGTCCTCTGAAAGAGGCAGTGATTACCAAACTTCACAACAGGGTGTAAAACCGTTGTTGACTTGAAGGCCAAACATTTTTCCGGCGTATTTCAGAGGGATTTAGATTTAGAAAGGCTGTTGCCAAGAAAACTTAAAGGGGTTTAATGGGACTCAAGGGCGAAGCAACTTGCTCCGGTCTCTGCTAGGAGTATTTGCGAACCGCTCAGTCAGTCATCTGCCAATTAACTGCAGTGTCTTACAAGCGGAGATTTTCGGGGAAGATATCCATATAGTCTTTTCTTTTTTGGTCGATAGTAAAGCGCTCTTAAAAGTATTAAAAGTAGTGAAATTGGTGCTATGGAAGGAAATACTGTGCTGCGTTAGTATTAATAGACCATCTCAATGTTACTCTTGACAGAGTGCCCGATCATAGCATTTTCTTGAGACATAATTGAGACAGCTTCGTACTGGCTTTCGCTTGGCAAAAGCACTCGCAATGGGCAGTTTGAGTTAAAGCACCTAATTGAAAGCATATGAAGATCAAATAGTAAATTGTTGACAGCTCCCTCGTAAATTTTTATATACAATAGATCAGGGGTTCCCAATTTCGCGGCAGGCATACGCTGGCGTGCCGCGGCACCCACTTTGGGAAAGACTGCAGTGCACTAATAATAAAATCAACTTAAACTCAAGCCAGCTGAATTGAAGTTGATTGATTTCTTTTTGAATTAATTGAAAAATCGTCAAACTACCGAAAGTGTTTGTTTTTTGTGCTCATAAACTTCCAACATCACCATCAAATTTATGAAAAAATATTACTATGACAATTCAATATCGATGACTTAGTGAGGCTGCTGCTGATATGCCAACACGTTTGTAGATCGTCATCGGTTATATCAGCTATTGAATTGCAATCAAAACTCAATAGCAGAAGCAAGGCTAACTGCTGATGCCACTCAAATCTCATTCACGACAACAACAACAACAACAGCAACATTGATTTATGCGACGGCTTAGAAGGCACTTGCGAAAGGAGCAAACGGCCAAACGAGCAAATAAGCAAATGAACTACTCAAAGAGCTCTAGAAATATGCAAAGGATAATATTTGCACGTGTGTGTGCACGTACATATATATATATGTATGTATTTGAGAAATATAAGAGCCAATCACAGATGAAATGGGAGAAAAAACAACTGAGCAGCACTCGGAAACTGATAGCCTCACTCAAATCGAGATGGCTACGGTTAAACTACTGGCTACCTAACAATGGTGCACACACACACACACGCACACACACACATACACACGACATGAATAACTAATAAACGAACGAACCGATTGATGGATGGTAAATCGAAATTTAAATTGAAATATGAACGAAAAACGGGTAGTCAGCATTTATGTACGAATGTGGTAGAGAACAAAAACAACACAGATAACAAAAAAAAAAAAAAACACAGAAAGGATGCAGTTATAAGAAATGAAAATCGTACTGAGGTAAACTGAAGTAAGCAAAGGAACTCAAGGGGGGGGGGGGGGGGCGACCACTTTGATTTGCATGTGCTTTGATGTCCTGCAGAAAAAGTGGCACTTCTTACACATACACATACACATACAAATCCTCACAGATACATATGTATGTACATCCTCTATTGGGCCAATGCCCAAGAGCAACCTAAACGAATTTTATTGGCATTGGTATGAGCGTAGCAAATACTCAAATAAGGTCAACAAGCCATACCCGTTTTCCCCGCTTTCAACCGCTAGCTCATCACGCTTCGAGCGCTAAACTGACAGCCCCGACAGGTGAAATTCGATTAAGTGGACATAACCTTTTTCTACACTGCTCGCTGTGCATATCATACACATGCCGCTACTCTCCTGGCAACTGTTCACTTCGATTTCCTCTCGGTTTACCATTTCGAGCATCCAAACAACTGGACAAAAACATACTCCCATACATATTTGCTTGGATTAAAATCGTAGTTGTGCTTTATAAATTGTTTTTTTTTTTTTGTTTTGTTTTATTTGTTTGTGTGAAAAAGGCCAAAGAATTGTTGTACGATATCTATCGGGATTTGTTGTTGTTTTTTGTTGCGCTTTGCTAGTATTTGTGTTATATTTGCTTATTTTACATGCAAAAAGTTTATGGATTTCTTGTGTTATTCGAGTTTCTTGATTGATAGGAAATTACCAGAAAATTAAGGATTTCATTTTGAATTTTCTTTTCACACTAGAGGGAAAAAGTAATGGAAAGGAAGGCCTGAAGCTCTTACAGCAGCTCAGATAAGTAGCAGATCAAATACTCGTTGATGAGTACAAGGTACCTAAGACTCACATCCAATTTAGTATTTGCATGGGATATTTTCCTTTTCTCCCCCTCTTTAGAAAGGTTGCCACCTTTTTAGAAACTTGTAATCGATAATATAAACAGTGGCAATGAAATACCCAAATGTGAGCATTGTACGAGAGAGGTTTGAGAAAGTTTTATTTCGAAAATATTTTTAAGTTGGTTGCCACCTGTTTGGTAATTCATTTAGAATATTATTCACAATTTAACTGACAAGTTAAACGAAATATTTTGATGTGCGTATTAAACGAGGAAGATCTAAGAAAGATGAGTTTTGGAAATATCCTTAAGAGGGTTGCCACCTGTTCAAAAAGTTGAAATCAGTTTAATTAGCGAACTAAAGGAAATATATTAAAGAGCAATATTTTCAACTTTTCCACGCATTTCGCTTTCAAATTGAGAAAAGGAAATTCAATAAAATCGTAAAATTTAAAGAAAATTTAGCTAAAGAAAGAAAATTATATATTCAAAAAAGAACCAAATAAAAAAAAATAAGTTCCCAAAAACTGAAAAAATGAAATGAAATAAAAATTAAATATTTTTTTTAATAAAATCAAAAAAATAAAAAAAAATTTAATGAACAAAAGAAAAATAAATTAAATTAAAATAATAACATAATAAATAGAAACAGTTTCTAAAAATGAAATCAAATGAAAATTATATATTTTTTTATAAACATTAAAATTGCAAAATTTAAAAAAAATTTTACTAAAAGAGAAAAATTAATAACCAAATAAAATACGTAAGTTCCTAAAACTTAAATGAAATTACAAACAAAATATCCTAAAAAATATATATATATATAAAAAATATAACTAAGAAAAAAATTAAATCAAAATATAAAAAATGCAAAAATTAAATGAATTTAAAATTTAATACAATCTCAAAATTAAAAGATAATTAAATAAAAAAAAAAATTAATTAAAATACAAAAAAAAACCCCTCTGCTCCAGGACTTGAGCTCGAATCTCTCGGATTGCACGCCAGTGTTCTACTCACTCGGCCATTGCGACTGTTGGAGCGACGCGATCGAAATGGTATACAAGTGCTTTCTCTCACAATAAGTTTTCACCACGAGTGGTGAATAAAAGAGCCTTTTTTCTAAGACTTTTGTCCTAGAATATCAAAAGTCTTTCGAACTATCTTGCCATTTGCATTTTGATGGTCATACAAAAGATTTTTTACAATCTTAGCCAGAATTGCTTTGTTATATTAGAAATTCAGATATATCTTATTGCTGGCTAAGCGCTTCTGTGGTCGCAATTTAAAATTTCGAAGAAAAAATTGTCAATCACACCTTGTTTAATACACCTTGATTCGAAGTATGTATTTACTCAAATAATTGTTCGGTAGACACCTAAATAAAATAATAAACGCTTTGCTTTAAACTTACCTTTCCCAGTCCAAACCGACACTCGACGACAAAAGAAGCACTCGAGTGTAATGTCGAGATACAAGTGTGAACAAAAAGTAATAATAAGTGTGTATGTACGCGTAAGTATAAAACACGATGCAGAATTTGGAGAAAATTTACAAAGCAGAGCAGCAGAGCCAAAAACAGCAGTGGGCGTAATAAACATTGAGGAAGTGCAAGTCAGGTTGTCTTCATAAACCAAATATACATATATAAATATACATATTTACATGGCCTAAAAGCCATATTTACGTTTGAACTCAATTTACCGCATAAGTTCTTGTTTTAAATATTTTTAAAGGTTATTTATTTTTTAGTTGTAATCTATTATGAAGCAGATGTTTTCGAAAATGAATTGAAATAGCAGCCAAGGGGTTTAGTATTTCCAAAATGGATTAAAATAAACATATGTTTGACCATACCTCGCCACATTGAATACAAAAAACGTGCCTGAGAAATAGTAAACAGGCAAAATTCGAGCACAATGACATCACACATTCATATCTACATACATATATGCACACCACTACAAATAATCACCTAAGGATTCTTTCCAATTTGCTGACTTGTATGTTTTTCCACTCGACTAGTTACACCAACTAAATATGTATGTATGTTTGTGTGAACTCTCAAGGCAGGCGGAACTTTTGTCGACTTACAGAAGTCCGGCAAAGTGTTAACACTTTACCTAAGTAGTTAGTTGTAGTATATAATGTACAAGTAGTGTTATGAGTATCCTGCTCAAATTGCATGTTGTGGTTATGCCACAACTTACCCAGCAACATAGCTGTGTTCATTCAAGTGTGCAACAATTGTATAAAGTGCTGCTCATGTGTGCCGGGCGAGGCGGACGGGAGTTTGAGCAATGAGTTTATCATAGAGGAGGTAGTGAATTTAACTAGAAGTTTATTTGAAGTGCACACCATACATATACATATATGCATGTCTCTACGGATATATGTGTGTAGGGTGGTTCAAGGGGGATGCAGATCTTTGACAGAAATTATTTGTGATAAGTTAAGTTATTTTAAATTTTTAAGTTAAAAACCCAAACCGAAATGAGAACAAAATTGACGAGAATGTTCTCAACGGGAATTATTTAAGAACAAAACCCTCTGGAACGTTCCCAAAGAGAACAAAATGCGAACAATACTTTAGGAAACATTTCTAAGTGAATAAAATGGGAAAAAACGTCTCCGAAACGTTCTGGCAAGAAACAAAAGTCTAAGAAACATTCTCTCGAACAACAATTTGGGGACTTCCTGACAGAGAAGGAAGCGGGAACAAGCCTTCTAAGGACTATGCACGAAAAATGGAAGCGAAAACAAAATTTTCCTATGGAATCACCCTATTTGTATTTATGTTCAAAAGAGGAAATTATGTACCCACATACATATGTATATATGTATGTATGTGTGCAAAAGTGCAAACATCATATACGTCCATGCTTTTAGTTAATTAGATAGCCGAAAGTTAATTAGATTTTGTGAAATTCTATAAAAAATCTTTAGAATTCATTAGCAAACCTTCATTTCGATTTTCAAATCATAAATTTTTTTGTTTGCCCAATTTTACTTTATTTAGCTTTTCCTGGGCTTTAATCCTTCAAGCAATAAAAGAGGAGCTCGACGACGCTAGGTTATTGGTGGGTGCTCTAACGCCATTTAACTGACTCTGCGCAATGATAAGTTCTGTAGGAGATGCACAATTAAGGAGAGGACAGTGGCGCATATACTCTGCGAATATCCTGCTCTAAGCAGACTCGTGAGAGCAGCAAGCCTCATTAATAGTCAGGTAGGCTATACTGCTCAAGCAAGATTATCGTTCCACCGGGATGGGCGAGTCTTATTGCCATACCTGTAAGGACATGCCTTCGTAAGGGCCGTTATAATGGCTATATTCAGGTTGTTCTTTGTTTCGTTCAGCTCGCTTAATGTGGGAACATCTTCGATTGTAGTTGTCTGCAGTTATTTGACAAACTTTGTTTTTAATTCCAATTTTTTTTGCGAGGATTCTTAAAGGGAATAGATGTATACGCCGCAATATTAAACTCAAAGAGTATATGACGGTGATCTCTTCGTCGGACTAACTCAATTTTGTGACATATAAACTCTCCTTGCTTAGCAACGTTACGTCTAGTACTTCTTCCCAGCCACAAAAGTGAGGGGTACTAGGGAAAATGAAGGCAGGAGTATTTGCCGACTTTGAATGGTTTTAGGACGAACAAATTTTATGACCTCAAACTTCTCTCAAATTAAACCTACAAATTAGGGGCGGATAGTTGCAAACATGTTTTTGCGACCCGGTCTAATGTACATTTCTACAAGATATTTATAAATCGCCAAGTAAACGAGCGCACTGCAATAAGGCTTATGATACTTCTTAATTAATGTAGTAAATAGGTTCTTAAGTAAAATCGAAGTTATGCAAAAGGTACGATGCGGTTTCGAACTCTTGTAAATTGATTTATTTCATCATTTCAAAGGCAAATCAGCTTATTTTTGATAATGTAATATTTATTCTCTACTTTTCATTGTCTAAAATATTGAATAAACTACTATAAATATACGAGTAGTTATGTAAACGATTTTGTAAAATATTTATTTACTCCTTTTCTTACTGCTGGCTCAAACCCTGTAGCAGCGAAAAGTATGAATAAGAAATTCGTATAATAGCTTGAAAAGTCTCCAAAGTCATTGGATACATTCCCATAACTGTGATCTGAAATAAAAAACGATACATACATATACTTATGTCATAATTAGAAATGACAAACATATATGTACATACATAAAGCGGTCGTTGGCTTCTGGCGATCATAATCAGCACACATTTGCGCATTTCCAAATTTCCCTCATACCAAGGCGTATTGTAGGCGGCGTTGCAAATTTGTATGCTCTGAAATGGTGTCAAAAAAAAAATCGAGAAAGTTTAAAAAATTTAAAAGTGTTAAAAATTAATTTTCTTTTTCTTTATAGTTTTTTAAAATTATAAAATTTTTTCGAATTTTTGTCTGTCTGTATGTATGTTTGTTTGTACGCACATCACACAAAAACTAATGCATGGAATCATGGCGTAATTCCGTATTATAGCCTAACTCCGAGCTACATAACGACGGTACTTTGGCAAAACCTCGTATCTCAAAACACTTCCAAACAACACTCTCTAACAAAAAACTCTCTATTTAATAAATTTTTTACTAAATATTTAAGTTTAAGTACTTTTTAGTTAATGAAGAATAATATATAATGAATCGTAGCATTTTAAAGCCTATTATGAATTAATTTTACGAGATACGAAGTAGTAGTGACTTGTGAGATACGGGTTTTTGTCAAAGTACCTTCGCTATATTGCATTAGCATTACCTCGTTTGTAAATTTGTTTGCATAATAATACGATATAGCGATTACGTAAACAGGGAAGCTTATAAATACCACGGCGGAGAGTACTAATTGGAGATCCTTTACCTGGAAAATAGAAATGGAGAGAGCGAAATATACAAATTTAGAATTATAAAAGTAAGAAAAAAGGGTTAAGGCCTTTTAAGATTAAGAGTAGGATTAGGATTAAGATTAAGATTAAGATTAGGATTAAAATTATGGTTAAAATTAAGATTAGGATAACGATTAAGATTAGGATTAAGATTAGGATTAAGATTAAGATTATGATTAAGATTAAGATTAAGATTAAGATTAAGATTAAGATTAAGATTAAGATTAAGATTAAGATTAAGATTAAGATTAAGATTAAGATTAAGATTAAGATTAAGATTAAGATTAAGATTAAGATTAAGATTAAGATTAGGATTAAGATTAGGATTAAGATTAAAGATTAAGATTAAGATTAATTTTAAGATTAAGATTATGATTACGATTAAGATTAAGATTAAGGTTAAGATTAAGATTAAGATTAGGATTAAGATTAGGATTAAGATTAAAGATTAAGATTAAGATTAATTTTAAGATTAAGATTATGATTACGATTAAGATTAAGATTAAGATTAAGATTAAGATTAAGATTAGGATTAAGATTAAAGATTAAGATTAAGATTGGGATTAAGATTATGGTTAAAATTAAGATTAAGATTAAGATTAATATTGAGATCAAGATTAAGATTAAGATTGAGATTAAGATAACGATTAAGAAAATTGTTCACTATTTTGCAGAATAATATTGTAATACGGGTAATAGGAAGCAAAAGTTTACTTCAGTACTTACCAATGACATAAAAAACAACATCATGCAAAACATCAAGCCGAATAGAGCAACATCAAAAAAATTTGCAACTTTAACCAAATTATCGAGATCGTTGCGGTAGCTAAATGAAAAATATAAACGATTTTTGAACTTCAATATTCAAAAACATTTGCTCACCTAATAATTTTTCTGTGGTACGCAATGCATTCTTTCAATTCGTGCAACATTGCCGCTTTATCGCCGCAGCTGCTGATGCTATCTAAACGCACACGCAAATCCAACAACACAACTTCACCGAACATGAGAAAGGCGAGAAAGAGGTTCGTAAAAGCTAGATAAACACAACAGAAGATGGGCACTAGGACGAGAGCTTGTAGAAGGAAAAAGAATTCGTAAAATGGTGACTGCTTTGTATCGAAAAATGGATAGGAGACCTCCACAATTAACTCTGGAATAATAGATTTGAGAGTTTTTTTTTTTAATAATTTAAGCGAATTACTAATTATATATTTACTATCTTACTCCGATCATCGAATGAGAAGGGAAAAGTGTAAGCAAACAACATCCCAGTACAGGCGGCAAAGATGCTAATACGTGTGAGTTTACGTGCGTGTTTGTTGACGTCTTGCAACTTTCGTAAAACCTCGGGGTTTGCATCGCGCTTTTTAGACGATAACGAAAGATAAAAACTAGTTAGTGGTGTGCATAAAATAAAGACTTTCTAACAATTCTAAGGAATTGTACAAAAACCCACTCACCTCAATTTCGTGATACCAGCTTGCCACTAATCGTAATAATCGCACAAATTTGTCACCATTATGTATCACTATGAATAGCCTTACTACTAAATTAAGTACAACAGCCATGAAAAAAAAATTCAAGCCCGTCTCACTAATGCTTTCATTCCGTGTCATAAATAAATGCAGAATTTGTCCAAAAATCGAGAGAACCGGTTCCAATGCCACAAGCAGCTGTCGTTTCTTCGAGCGCGTGCCAATGATTCGAAGTTTAAGGAAAATTTTTGCATTTACCGAAAATAGTTCTAAATTTTGGTAGTCGAGCATAATTGAGTTTAGTTTCTGTTCACTACTTTGAAGGAACTTTATATAAATGAAAACGCAGTATGCTATGCCAGCAAAGGTGTATGGCACTTCCTTTTATCACAATGGAAAAAGTACTTTATCTACAGCAGAGCTGAGAACGTTCAGAGGCGTTGAAAAGGAGTGCAATTTATAAATGTCGTAATTGCATTAAATTGTTTCGTTTTAGTAAATTGCTATAATTTTAGTAAGTGCAGAAAAATGCCTTCTAATTGATTTTTTTTTTATTTCGTTTCATTTGGATTAAGTGATTTCCGTTATTACCTCAAAATATGCAGCTATTGATTTTCTAGCCTGGTAGAAAGGTAAAGCTAAATCGTATGCTATATCTTAACTTTCTTTGACCTTGGTTCTCTGATTAACGCGGCAGCAGCAGCGTTTTACCGCCTATTTCCTGCAAAATGCCAATCCATGCCAACAGTGGGAAGACATTGCACTTTATTATAATAAAATTGATTGGGCTACAAATTTGCATATTCAAAAAAAATTCTAAAAAATCTGATTAAAAAGTGGAAAATTTTCATGAAAATTTGCTGAATTTTCGCGAGTTTTGCACAAAGTTTAGGAATTATTTTTTTATGTTTTTTTGTTGTGGAATGAACCATATTTTTATACGAAATTAGCGGAAAAATATTACAATAATAATTGTTGCTTATATTGTAAAAAAGCAGCTGTGCCAATACTTTTTGCCGACAGTGTACCTAAAACTGCATGTTTTATAATAACGAAAAAGTGGTTGAATTTTTCTATATGTGACCATGCCATGCTCCACATACATGCATACATATGTATCTAGTTTGATCGTGAAATAAATTGCGCTCCCTATGTGTAGCGAAGAACAAAAATCGCTTCCCAAGTAATTTCTTGGTTCAAATGAAGAAATTAAATGTACAGCATGCTTTTTTTCCGCACTCAATCAAATTGTTGCAATTTAGTTAAATGGATAAACGGTTCCAAGCCAATTAACGCAGCTATAATTTCAACGCCTTCGCTGAATATCCTTTCAAGTATGTACTTTAAGGAAAAGCCAGATAGTATTTGCCTATTACTAACCATAGTCCTTTTTCAGTATAAAGTATTTGCTAAACAAAAACGGCAAAAATAGCCACACAATGCTCGACTACCAAAACTTGAAATTATTTTCAGTAAATGTCAAAAATTTTCCGCAAATTTGGGCTCATCGGCAGCTGCCAGTCTCCCCTCGCCGGGATGTGGGTGGTAAAAGATCCATTCGGACCCAGAACCGGCGTGCAGTGGTCTGTCCGAGTCGGTAGGAACCCCAAGTTTCTTAGAATGCTGGAGTGCCCATAGTTTGAGGTGAACTTGAAACCCACCCCTCTTAGCCTTACTGCGGCACGCGCAGCGGCAACCCTACCAGCTATATCTATAGGCACAACAGTTAACATGGCACTAAGCGCAAGAGTAGGTGTGGCTCGAAGTGCCCCACTGATTCCAATTAAAGCAGCTCTTTGTACCTTCTACAGCTGCTTGACGATGTAGGCCTTGTCAAGTGCGTTCCAACAGACGAGTACCCCATATAATAAGTTTGGCTTGATAAAAGTTTCATAAAGCCAATGCACTACCTTCGGTGAGATGGCCCAGCGCTTGCAGCGAATGGCACCTATGCAACAATACAGTGCTACTATAGCCTTCTTGACTCTTTCCTCCACGTTAGGCTTCCAGGAAAGCTTACTTACTGTCAAGGATCAAGCCCAAGTACTTCACCCTGTCAGAGAGCCTTAGAGGAAGACCACCCATTGAGGGAAGACGGCAATTCGGTATCTTATACCTCCTAGTAAAGATAACAAGCTCCTTTTTGTCGGGATTTACACCCAGCCCGCAGCTAAAAGCCCAGTCCTCAACCAAGCTCAAGTAACCCTGCATAAGCTCAAAAAGTGTTTCCGGAAACTTTCCTTTTGTTATCAATACCACATCATCGGCATAGGCAACCATCCGACAGCCACCTCTTTCCAGAGACACCAGCAGGCCATTGATTACAACGACCCAAAGCATTGGCGGGGTACCTCTACTCCCACTCCTCCGGGTAGAAGCGCTGCCCCACTCTGCCGCGACAGTTCTATTGCAAAGCAAGCGGTAAATAAATCGGACAAGGTCGGCTCCGTCCCCTAGCTTATTTAGGGAGTTAATCACAGCCTCAGGCAAAACAATGTTAAAAGCCCCCTCGATATCAAGGAAGGCACCGACCGCAAATTCCTTCTGCAAGAAGGATTGCTCAACATTTTCAACGACCGTGTGTAAGGCCATTTCGACAGACTTGCCCTTGCAATGGGCAATAACTGTTATTTAAGACATATAATATAAAAATCAAAAATAACCGTTATAATATAAAAAACAAAAATAATTGTCATTTTTTTTTAATTTTGCATAAAAATTGTAAATAAAAATATATTTTCAAATTTGAGTTTCGGCGAAAAAAAGAAATAGATTGGTACATACCACTTAGTTGTAGAACATTTCCTTCTTAGTGAATTTTTCCATGATAGTTTTCATCAACATCTGTTATGTTCGGTCCTTGCGCACAGATATTTCTTTGGAAACCGTCACATCTCAAAGATTATGAAAGGTGACCTATTTAAATTCTGGCATATAAAACCACTTTACCTTCCACAAACCCCAGCTGCAAGGTTGAGAATTAAATTTTCATCTTAAAACACTAAAAATATTCTTAATAGTTTTTATAAATATTACGTGTTTTACTTAAGCAAATTTGCTTAAGCTCAACTCAAGCGTGTCGCCATGATTAATTGCCACAAACGTGAACTACTTACTGCTATAATCGATACACATACATATGTACGTATGTAGGTACATATACTTATTATATAAGTATGAATATAAAAACACGTAAGTAAATATGTCCGAATGCATGTATGTATGTATGTGCACTATAAATGCATATACGCATGTGTAAGGCGATATGTATCGGCAAACAGAGACTAAAGTCAACTTTTGTGGCCAACTGCGTTGCTGGTCTCGGTTTGGCAAGTGTCTGACAAAATGATTAATGTGCATAGGAAGGAAAGCATAATGAATGCGAATGAAACATAATAATTGCAAAAACGCACACGAATATCTGAATATATATTTGAGTCAGTCCACGTAAAATCGAACAATGCTTGGAATCTAACATTTTTCATTTGTATGCATTTTGGTAAGAACTTTTCTTAAATCATATAACAAATGCACCCCAAAGGAAAAATTAAAAATAATTTTCGAAAGTTATGTAAAATACTAAATTTCACAATTTCTGGGATTTTGCAAATTTATTTTTTAAGCACATATGTATATGAAAAATTAGTATAGTTACAAAAATGGTTCTGGTCTCTATTGAACGGTGATATTTAGGGCTATAAAGAAAAACATATACAAAATTTAGAAAAATTAAAATTCAAAAATTTAAAATTAAAGAAAAAAAAATGCATAAGCTAAAACTTTTAAAAATTTGGTCTAAATTTTTTTAAACATAAATTTTAGGAAAAGGGAATTGATTTGTTTTTCTTTATAAGGCCCAATACCTCTAACAGAACTTAAAATATCCTAAAATTTTCAAAAAGGGGGTTTTTTAATGATATGAATTATTGAAGCATGTTGAAAAATTTTTATCTAAAAAAATTAAAAGAAAATTTAAAAGTGAAGTGATTTTCAGGATTTACAATACATTAAGTTGCTTAAATTTTGAAGAAGATATTTTTTTTAAGAAATGAATTTTTGAACTTTGAAGAAAATGTTTCTTTGAAAACTTTAAATGAAGTTATGGTAAAAAAATGTTTATCAAAAGAAAAATATACATACATAAAAATCGAAAAATAAAAGAATTTCCAGAATTTTGAATTAAAAAACAAAAATCACAAAGGCACGAACTTATATAAATGTTTTTTTTCGAGGTTTTTTTTGGTAGAATACCGCCAACTGGCCTTAAAAGATCGTGAAGTTTGCAAGATGTTATTTTTTATAGATATGAATTTTTGCACTTCGGAAAAAATTTTTTTTTTTAACTTGAAATAAAGTTATGTTAAACAATTTTTATCTAAATAAAAGATATACATTAAAAGAATCGGTAAATAAAAAAAAGCAAAATTTTGAAATTTAAAGAAAACATAAATCAAAAACTTATAAAAATTGTTGGCTACTCTTTTTTATACAATACACCCAACTGATCTTATAAGATCCTGAAATTTTTAAAGAGCTGAATTTTTCATGATATGAATTTTTGAGCATTGGAAAACAATTTTTTTTACGAGCGCTAAATAAAGTTATGTAAGTTGAACATTTTGGATGTAATTAAAATATATCTATAAAAAACCGGAAAATAAAAAATTCCAGAATTTGAAATTAAAAAAGTATAACAAAAACTTATAAGAGTTTTTGGCAAATTTTTTTATTACACAAAACCTCCAACTGATCTTAGAAGATCCTAAAATTTTCAAGAAGGTGTTTTGTTAGGGATAAGAATTTTTGAACTTCGAATTTTTTTTTGCAAACTCTAAATTAAAACTCTAATCAAATGTAAATAAAAATCGAAAAACTAAATAATTCCGGAGTTTCATAAATTAAACAAAATATAAAAGCAAAACTTGTAAAAATTTTGAGCGATTTTTTTTTTATATATTAGCTCAAACTGAAAATTTTTTCAACTCTAAAGAAAGTTATTTTAAAATAATCTGATTTAATATAATTTAATTTTACATTTTGAGGTTGTAATACAATTTTTTTTTAAGTTAAAAAATTCATATCTTAAAACACTTTGAAAATTTCAGGATCTTTACTGTTAATAAAAAATTTAACCAAAAAGTTATATAAGTTTTTGCTTTTACGATTTTTTTAAATTTAAAAATTCTGCGATTTTTTCTCTTCGACTTTTTAAGTAGCCGATATTTGGTTTTAGAAAGCGCTTAAAACTAGACCAGAACCATTTTTGTAACTATAATATTTTTTGAGATATTCAAAAGCTTTGCAAAATCCAAGAAATTGTGCAATTTTTAACTTTCCAACATTTTTTTTTAATTTTACTTGTTTGCCTTTGGCAGAACTTTGTTAAATGTTAAAAGAAAAGTTCTGATCAGAATTCATCTACGTAAATCAAAAATAGTCGATCTCCACCTTTGATCTATTTGACATGGATTTACTCATTTATATATATAGATATACATATATATGTATATATATATATACACACATATGCATATTGAATAAGTATGCATATGCACACTTGCTTATGTATGTAAAATACTCGCTTGCACCTTGCCACATTGCTCATTCGCTTGCTTCGCAGGAAGAAACCTGATAAATTCATATTGGCATAAAATGCATAAAATTACAAGGAAATAAGAAAATTATTTTCTGCTCTCCGCTGACAATAAAATCGCAATGGCGGACAGCGCTAAAGGACAACATGCCATTGAAATTGTGAAAAAATGTCCTCCACCGACATTTTTATGCTTAAACGTAGCGTAGTATGTATGAAGGCCTGTACCCTACAAGACATTGCTGAGCACTTTAGGCAAAAACTCTCACACATTTACACTTTTGTTTTTGTAGTACGGCATAAATGAGTAGTTTGACTATTAGTACTGAGGACTTTCTGATGACAACATTGAGGGGAAAGTACTTAAATTTTTCCCATGGCCTGAACGAAAATGAGGACTTTGATAAGCACTTTTGTGATTAGGAGTAATGATAATATGAGTACTCATATGATACTCAGCTGTCTTGTAGGGTATGTTTACAGATATACATATGTACAGATGTATGTGTGCATTACCGTTAATATGATTACACACACATACAAATGCACTTGCGTTAGTCTGCCTGTTTCTGACTTTCCCCCTTAATTAATGTGCATCAAGAGCAGCTGTTGTAATTGCTGTGGGAAAGCATTCGTGAGATGTATCTTTGTGTGCGTGTACACAGCAGCAACAATCAATACGAGCATGCAACGGAATTCGCTTACGTTTATTGATGTGTCGATCGGTCAACACCTGGACGGACGCTAGGGGTGACTGAGGCCGCTTGTGTGTTAAAAATATTTATTGTGAAATTGCCAGCTTAACGGCATAAAGGTCATATGCGAAAGCTGTGCGAAAGTTTGCATACTTATTGCCGAATGGTGGCGGTGATGGCGAATATTGATTGACAGCATCTTTAATTGACAGTTTAAATATTTTTTTTGTATAGCTTTTATGTCGTTTACTCATTTCGAGATAAGCTATTTGCAGTGTAAATGAAATTTTAAGCGCAAAAATCCACTTGCGAATGAAAAATAATTAAGCAAGCGAACGTAATTGAATGTCGTAAATGATGAATTTTACGTGGCAGTGCAGCATTTAAGGCTTTGAGTAAATTGTGAATAGTTTTAAGTTTTTTTTTTTTGGCAGAAAAACTTCTAGAAAGCCAGTTATATCGTGAACGGATTGATGTATGTAATAAGGTGATTGATTCGGTTTTTCCAAACCGGTATTCACCGTTTTTTTTTGAAAATCAATATATAACATTAATATATAACATATTCGATTCCAATAAATGAATGCTTGGCGCTTAAACGCTTTCTACGTGTTTCGCCAAGCTTCTCCTAAAATTCGTGTTCTGCTTTTTATGGCAGAAGTACACTCGGAGGTTTGCAATTGTCTACCAACGGGCGAGAGCTACTTGAAAAAAACTTCTGTTCATGTTTCTGTATCCAGAAATTTAAGCAGGGATCTCCCGAGTGGCAGTAGGAACCTCTAAGCACTCGGCAACGAATTTCTCGAAAACCGGTTTTGGGAAAAAGGCGAATAAACGAACACTCTAGTATCTATGTAAGACTTCGCCACGCTCAACACCTTCCAGTCAGTTGTCGGTACGCCAGGGTTTTGTCTTTTTAGTAGTCGCAGCGCATGCTACGGTTTCACCTTCGCCTTCGGGATCAACGGAATCTCAATGCGATCTACTATTTCCCATAGGGCTTGAAACTCGTGAACCGCTCGCTTAACCCATACTAACGAGGGCTCATACTTACAACCTATATTTTTTACGCCGCTGAACCACCTTCTCCGTCAAATGTCGGCATAGGTGCGTTCGGCTCCGCGCCCATTTTCACGAATGAGGCTTCAAGCAGATTCATTTTCACTGCCTTTCACCTCTCTTGCGTCATCTGTTCGAACGGGTTACTGCGATCGATAAGCCCCACGACCAGATACCGCTTGGCAATCACATTGGACGCCGCCGCTGCCTTTGATGTAGAGGGCAGCTGTTTGACATTTGGCCTTGCAGCCTCATCCCTATATTTCTGTTTCTTAAGAGGCTTTGCTACCTCCCCTTCCACAGACCACTGCGTTTTGCTCTTCTGCGCTGCCACGATCTGCTCCTCCATCCGGTTTGCGAACTTCGGATCTTTAGCTTCGGCCGTTTACTACTTCCTTCCTAGCCCAATCCAACCTTTTCTCCTCCTCCTCAGTCCGGTTGGACTTGTCGCAAAGTCGGTTGCAGATCTTGACCGCAGCCGTATATCGTGTCTTAGCCTTCAAGCCCTCCTTGATTGGCCTCTTTTTCGGTCTCTTCCTCCGTTTAGGAGGAGTATCCTTGGATTTACCCGGAGAGCGTAGAGGAGCCTCTTCTCCGTTAGTGCTTGGGCTTACCGCGCTTTCCTGGTCCGAGTCATCTAGGACTATGCCACCGGTGCGTGGCAAGCCGTGTCTGGCAGTTGTACTACAACCATTGTGGACTGCTCCCTACCCGTATGGTCTGCCACTTGACGACGCAGGAGAGTTTATACCTCGGCCTTAGTTAGGCCGCCGCGATCAGTGCCGGATGCAGGGCCTATGAACCTTTAGGTTCATTCAAAATACATTCAAATACATACATGAAAAGGCCCGATTTTTTTTTAATTAAAAAAGTACTTCTTGGACACCCTGCATTTTTCCCCTTTTTGTAATGTTGCTTGGCTGTCTTGCCGCTGCGAGGGGGGGGGTTTCTCTGTGGCGAGGCCGTGTGTTGGCATGCTTAATCCCGAACCTGCCGTTTGCAGCTGCTGCTGCAACAATGCGGTTACAAATGCTGCAATAATTGAGTTATATCTTGATTTTATTTTGCTTAGGACGCGAGGCAAGTAGCGTTGGCACAACACCATAAAATACCAAACGTTGCTCCACAACGTTGCACTAGTGTTGCGCACTCCCCAGACACTTCCAATTTTTATAGCAATTTAGTTGGTATTAACATTATGGCTCGTTTGGTCTTTACTTAGGTGTGAAAAAAAAATTAAACTAAAAAAACTAGTAAGAGCAGTGCACAAGGCTCCTTACTATTCACGAATATAACAATATTTATCTTGAATCTATTATTAGACTTTTCGTGTAAAAATGTTCGGCTTTAAAGTACTTTAGCTACTTAAACAGTAGTTACATATGGGTCATTCCATTCAAAATTTACAGCTCAATGTTTGTTTGGTGCAAAATATTTCTTTTTACATAATTTATTAAAAAAATACACATTTTTTATCATAATATTAGAAAATCCTAAAAAAAAGTTCCGAAATAGTGAACTCACAGAGAAGTCTCATTTTTTAATTTTTTGTATTTAATAAACTCTTTGTCGGAACAAATCACTAAAGTAATCCAAATGTGCGTAATCAGCTCGACTTTCCATTAGAGTGTGAGATAGATTTAAATCAATAATTTTTAAAATTTTTTTATATATTTTTTAATTAGTTTCTACAGTTTTCGTTTTTTTATCCTCAAATTTTGACAGTGTACAACTATTTAGATTTTCGAAAAAAAAATAGAAAACAAACGGTTTATAATTAATAAAAACAATTTAAAAAAATTAAAAAAATTCAAATTTCTAATGCAAAAAATTATTTGTTTAAATCTATCTCACACTCTAGTGGAAAGCCGAGGTAATTCCGCACATTTTGATTACTTAACTGATTTTATCCGGCAAATAGTTTATTAACTGCAAATAATGGAAGAAAGATACTTCTCCGTGAGTTTAAAATTTAGGATTTTTTTTGAGATTTTCGAATATAATAATGAAGTAAAAAATAGGTTTCTTCTATTTTCGATAAATAATGTAAAAAAAAAAAATGCCACACCAATAAAAACGTTGAGGTTTAAACTTTGTATGGAATGTATATCACAAAAACTTCAATATCGATCGCTAACCACCAAAAAGATGTAAGCGAATTTTAGTTTTAATGCAGAAATGTTGCTAGAGCATCTAGATGCATTTCTGCATCAAAAATAAAATTTTGAAAAAAAAACTTGGCTAACATATTTTTGCGGTTAGGGCTTGATATAAAGAACATTCACTTGTATGGCATAAATATTATATTGTATTTGTATTTCGTATGTGTTAATTTTCCACTTTTCATGCCTTAAAGAACGCTACTGTATACAGTTGAAATCAGATTGGTTACCTTATAGTTTGTCGTTATTTTTATTCTTCCATTTGGTTCAGGATAAACCCCTTCGCGAAGTATCTACTCTCACACAGTACTGACTGTCTGAGTCATGACAATATATTTATTCGTATTTTTGTGAGCCCGAAACTACACCGGCAAAAACTGATTTTAACGTAGTGTTGGTTGCAAATAAAATGTTGTATGGATGTATGTATCTATGTAACTATGAAAAATTCAGTTTTGTTAAAAAATAAAACCAGCCTTTGGCTGCTGGAAGCGTTTGTGGCCAAAAAACGACAAAATTTAGTACCAGATGATATGGAAATTTAAAAATTTATGTTTATCTGTGAACTCAAATTGAAGCGTAAAAAATTGCGATGTACAATTTTTATGAGCATACAAAAAAAGATACGCGAATACCTGAAAATATGTGCATATACATTGAAATTTTACTATTTGATGGTTGAATTGCTGCAAAAATCTGTATAAATATGTATGTACATGTGCAAGCATGTATGACACCGTTTTTGTGCTTGATTGAGCAGACAGTGAGATGAGTTGAGTGACAATTTGACATGAAGAGCGAAAAAAATTACAAAAATCAAATCTACGAGTACTCGGCGCTCAAATTTCCATTTGGTGTATGGGCGAGCTCTTCCTCCACTTTGTAGTATGCAACTTAATCTATTCATATGCGTGAAAGGGATCTAAATTTTAAAGCCGCCGCTTCTTCATGTCTGAAGTATTTACGCGACTAGCCTGCCGAGCCGTCCTACCGAATGAGATAGCACTCACATCTCTAATCACTCGGCGACGCCAGTTGACCAGATATTCAGTTAAGCTTTGTAGTACTTTTTTTTTATCTATTTTATGATAGTCTACAGTTTAAAGTCTCATCTACCTGTAACAAAAAAAAAAAACAAATCTCGAATCAATGCTGCCAGATATGAGAGCAGAATTTTGCATAACAAAAAAATTGACACCGTTAAAAGCAAGCACCAAATAACAAAAATAAAGAATCACAAATACGAAATGAAACGCCGACTTAAACTGACAACCAAAAAAAAAACACAAACACAAACAAAATCCAATAAAAATGCTTGCAAAACTCATCCATGGAAATTTTATGCAAACTTACACCACCAACTGAATTTGTGTGACACAAATTCCGAGCACAGAATCACACACATGCACATTCACACATTCGCTTATCTGCAACAAATACCATTATTTTCATGTATTTTTCATTTATTTATTTTCATAGAAAAAAATAAGCAATTTGTGCAACTTTTTGTCGAAAACAGGTGTTCAAGGCGAAGCGATGGAATTTTAGAAGTTCAAACGAAGAATTTGAAGTTCAAACGAATTTTTCAAAATTTTAAAATTAGTTACCATCTTTGCGAATTTTTTGCACAGACTAGAAATTTCATTTTTGATAATTTTTTTCGTAAAAATGTTAGCCAATTGAATTGCACCAACCCTCGAGTTTTTAAACTGATAATTTATCGATGATTATATATATATCTACATCTTTTAACATATATGAATGAAAAAGCCTGCTAATTGATTTAATCACTGAATAAAATTTACCGATTTGATTAGACTTGTAGCATAAGGTTCAAATTATAGCGATCACTAGGGCGGTTCAACAATGCACGTGAAAAAGTAAAGTCGGAATTTTTATGCTCTCACACGCTAGGGTTGTTCTGTACAAAAAAAAATATACGCCAATTTTTTTTTTTTGAAATCAAAAAAATATTTAAAGATCGCTCAAAGCGCTCAAAGTTTTCCATGTATTTTATATGGGGGGAAAAAACAACTTTTGTAGAAAATCAATATTTTTCAATCGGAAAACTGCGTTTCTCTTCTGCAGATGCCCAGTAATATGAACCAACTATTTATTTAACCATTTTTCATAGTAACTATATTTTATAGGTCCGCCAAAATCCACAAAAAATGCAATGGCGGACCAATAAAAAATTGTTAGTATTAAAAAAATGGTTAAATAAACAATTGGGTGTTGTTATTGAAATTCTCCTGAAGAGAATCAGAGTTTTCCGATAGACAAATATTGATTCTCACGATTTCCTTATCGTCGGAGGCTACTTATGCGAGCCTCTCCACTCTTTCTATCTTCTCTATATTTTCCATCAAAATTTATTGACGTTCAAGTAATTCAATTTCTTTAACTGGCAATTCGCACACAAACGTTATGTTAATAAAGTTATTATACCCTAGTAGAGTAATTACTATCAACAAAAAACTTTGTCATATTTAATTAATATTAATAGCGTACTTGTTCGGAATTTCCAAAAGTTTAACAAATCAATTATAAATTTACGCCGTACCATTAGTTGCATATGGGGATGTGTGTTGGGAAAAATACATTTGCGAGTGGGCATTAAGTATTGCCAAGCAAGAAAAATATTCCATATCGAATCGTGGCTACTGTTCTTACCCTTCCTCAAAAAATTATTAAAAATAATAATAGATTGGCGCTTACACAGTCTGTTGGTATTTGGCCGAGTTTCTTCTCCGATTTGATGTTGTCACACAAAGGGGATGGACCGACTCCGAACGGCGATTTTATTTTTATGAGAAGCTGTTTTGTATGGCAGAAATACACTCGGAGGTTTGCCATTGCCTGCCGAGGGGCGATCGCTGTTAAGAAAAAATGTAATAATAGTCCCTTTATAAGTTTTCTAAATCGAGTACCGTGAACACTTACTTAACCATTAAAAACTTAACGATATCACCTTTGGTCTCTATACATATTTCCATATTTTTCTTAAGATTTTTTTGTTGCTATTAAAATTTAGCTATTACTTTGTGACAAACAGATGCACGCCAAAAATTTCGGTTTTATGTCTGACCAGATATTAAGATGGTTTAGATTTTCCCTACAGGGCATTCTTGAATCTAACTTGTTTTTTTTTTCAATATTAATGCGCCTGCCTATGGAAATATACAAACAAACAAAAGGAACATGCATGCATATCTACAACATATGCTTGCACTGCAGTTGCAGCAAATAACGAATTGAATAACAATACTATTGGGGATTACACGTATACATGTTGGCAATTTGTTTGACCAAAAATCGTACAAATTGCCAAAAATTCAATAATTATGTCAGTGGGTTAAATACGAGCATGTCGATATGAACAAAGGACATGTTTGCGAAATGAGACAATGGAGAATTGTGTATAGAGAAATTTTCAGAATAAAGAGAACATTGTTTACATGAGAATAATTTGGTTATTTTTAATTACCAACACGAATAATTGGAAAAACATTTAGTACAAAAGGATTTCATAGTAAGAGTGTGCATTAGTGCGGATCGGTCCCCATACAAAAAAAAAGGGTTTTCCAGTCCACCCCTAGGATTAAAGATATTTTGAAGGCGATCGCAAAAAAATTTTTTTTTTTTGCCACGCCCCCCCGATGGGCTATTTACTTTTTTTGACACTACGTCGCCATTTTAAGTCCGATTTTAATGAGCCGTACACCGTTGTTCTTGGCTTGGAAGCCGCCACAATTCTTGCCTTAATCATTTTTTACTCCGAGTTCAAATTCTAGTAGTGACTAGGGGTGGACTGGAAAAACTTTTTTTGTCGATCCACCCTAGTGTGCATCTTCGTTTTTTTTTTATTGTAATATTGCATAAGGTTTAGTATCTACTTGTACATTTAAAATTCTCTTTGCCATTGGCAAGTTCAGTATCAGAACGATAGTCCTGAATGTGGCTATATGTACACTGTATCTGTATGTAATCTATAAAATTGCTTTCAAAAAAATACCAAACAAATTTTAAGTTCTTTGTAACTATTATTTGAATGACTATTCTATTTTACCTTTGTATACTCAAAGGTGAATTTCAGTCAAAAATACTTAATTCGGAAGAGATATGTTTTTGTGTTGTAAAGTGTATACCATATGCCTTCGATTTCAATAAAAATTAAGTGTACATAATCTTCATAGAAATATGTCGTTGTGACTAGAGTTAAGTAATTATGTGTGAAGAAAAGTTTCCATTGAAACACTGACAGCTTATTTTCTTATTTTTAATAACTTTCAACGGATTAATGAAATGCAGTCACTTAGTAAGAGTTTACTTCTGAAATAGCGATAATTAAGGCATTTTTTCGTTTTCCTTTTTCACATGGAATGACCCTTCCTTAAACCTTAATCATGATGATGGTTAAAATTTTATACCGCTAGTGAACTTCCCATGCTCAGTTGAGCCGTTTATTTTGAAAGTGTTAAAAAGGGGTTTTCAATAGTTTATGATGATAAAACGATTTAAAGATGCAGTTGGTTACAAGTACCCGGTACCCGGTGACCAGATTTCTGCGGCTGAAAATCGGGTCATTTCTAAATCATCGAATCCGAACATATAATTTTGTTTTTAGAATAAAAAGACATAACGTCTTATATTACAGTTTAGTAAAAAAAAAAAAAAAAATCAAAAATTATTGCAAAAATCTATACACACAATACATACATGTGGTGGCCAGAGTGTAAATAGGGAATAGACATTTTAGCAAGTTTTGGCTACTTTTCTTTGTTTAAGAAATGCTTATTATTTTTTTTTTGAAAATATAACTTACTATTTAAAAAAACATGTAAGCCAAAATTTAAAACTTTGTAGAACATTTATAAAAATTCAACACGTTTTAACAAATGTTGATGAAAATTTTAAAAATTTTAATCGGGTTTTCTAAAATTGTCTTGAGTATGCAGTTGTTCAGTCCATTAAATTACTACCTTGATAAAAGCATAGCAAGGTAGAACCGTTCTCTCAATTTGTCGCCCATGATTTCTTCTTGAAGTTTGCCAACATTTTAAAATCATATAAAAGTGAAAATAAAAAATTGAAAATGTTCGAAATTGTTGTTGCTTGAGATTGAAAATGAAAATGTGTGTGTGAGTTTGTGAGTAAATTTAAAAATTAAATTCTTTGGAAACGTCAAGAATTTTAAAAGTGACTCTCAGCGGTTCTACCTTACTATATTTTTATCATGATTACTACTACATTATTAGCTAAACGCTTGTGAATAGGTATATAAGTATATTGTATATAAGTACGAAAATTTGTATAAACAAATATTAGAAAATCTCGTGCAACCTAAATACAAGTAAGGAAGTAACAAGAACACTTACTGTAAAAACGTTTAAGGTTGGCTTGCCAGCGGCTGCTGTAAAACATTTCGCCCCTAAAGCATCCCATTTAAAAACCATCACTTCGTTTGCCTGCGCTACACTTGTGCTGAAAGCTGAGGGAAAATTAAGTGAGCCAACAAACACTTGGGCAGCAGCAGCCGCCAGCACACGCCCGTAGGAATGTGCTTGAAAAAAAAGGAATTCAACGGAATTAAGAATAAGAGCCAAAAGAAAAAAGAAAAAAAAAATTGCAAAAATTCTTAAAAAAATTAAAATGTTATTTTGCTTGTAAGCGTTAAAGCGTATCAGCAGATCCTACACACTGTGTGTAGCGTTTGCATATTTACTTATCGAAAACGACTAGGTGGGGCAAAGCAAGCTAATACCAAATGATTTGATAGGCGGCTGGTAGCCGTTAAGATTGACTGGTCGAATGGCAGCAATGAGCCCTTTTTGCCCAGCAGGCCAATGCAAAGTAGGCGATTTACAGAGGTGACAGCATTTGTGCTGTAAATAGCCAGCAGCTGCTGCATTAAAGCAAATCCTAAGCATTATTGATAAATGCGAAGCACAGCGGAGTTATCAAAGAGAATGGCATACACAAAAAAACAAGAACAAATATTAAAGTAGCACACAAAGTACAGCAAAAAATAAGCTGCTCGATATACAAATGCAAGCAAAAATTGCTTGCAGCTTAAAAGCTTTACATTTTACGATATTTTCACTAGACGCATTTGCTTGCTGAAGTTTAAAATTTCAATGCTGCAGACAAGCAGGTTCACTCAGCCTCACACAATTTTCACATCTACGTAAGCCAACTAATATGGCATTCAGCTCATTCATTGCCTACTTTAAGGCGTTTAGTACGCTTGAGTACTCTTGAAGGCGTGTACGAGGAAAATGTCACTCGAAAGTGTAGTGAAAGGTGGAAGATGTTTGTACTTTTTCTATGTTCAAAATAAAGTTACTTCCGTTTGTCGGATTTAGTTTCAAAATTTAATTTGTAAACAAGTTTGTAAAATTTTATTTTTAGATTTTCCAGGCTTGTGTTTTTTCTCCATGCTTTAGCGTTACACAGATTTTGCCTCTTAGCTCCTACTTATCATGTTTTTCTGAATTGACTTCCTGTTATTCTTATTAGAAATTCACGGCCATGACTACAAGTTTTTATGCACACTACGATGCCGATGTCTCGCAATTACTTTAAAGTATTTTGCACAGATTTTTCGTTTGCCATGATGGGCTAAGCATAAAAAGTTCTCGGTAGAAGCGTTTGTGCAGAACAATGATGGCGGCTGTACTCAGTGTGAAGGCCTGGCTATATCGGACTCAATGCCAGGCTTACGCCAAAGATGTTGCTGTGTTAAAGGCAGTGGAAGATCGACCGATCTCGGCAGCTAATTCAAAAATACTCTATCAAAAAATTTTGCAAGAACGCCCTATTTCAGAATTTGGTTTAGGAACACCCTAGCTTAGCTACCGCTTCGATTTCCACTCAGCTGTCGATATATTGGAATGATTCGCGATTTTTTAGTACCGTTCTTAACGTTCTCAAATATGCCACTCTAGAAACTCAGCTTGGAATACTGGTTTGAAAGCCGCAGGGTCCAAGCTCTTCGGAAAAGACTATTGGCCTCACACCGCAGTCCACCTTCGAGACGTCGGTGTACGAGCGCATTCCCAAAAGCACCCAACCTGAATTATAAATACGAGTTGTTAGAAAAAATTATTACTGTGATCGATAACTTCTTCTTCGTATTTGGCACTGTAACCGCCTAAGCGATTTTGGCCGAGTTCAACAAAGCACGCCGCCAGTCGTTTCTTTTCTGTGCCAACTGACGCCAATTGGAAATGTCAAGTGAAGCCAAGTCCAAGAAGTGATCGATAACACTGTAAGGAAAATTTCTAGTTTTGAAATGACAAAAAAAAAAAAGCCCGAAACAAGTAAACCTAATTTGGGGTCGTTTTTTAAATTTACATTGTGAATGAAAAAAATGCAAACTTTATCAGGGAAAAAATTTCCAAATAAAAGAGAAATTCCACACACCTTTTTCTTATAACCCTAATTTTTCTCCATGAGTCTGAAATAGATTTTAAATATCCCAAATACCAAGTCCCAGTACTCTACCATAAACACCTTTATAGATGTGCAGTATAAAATAGTAAATTTGTACGGGAGTTGCCGCGCCCCCGTTTACGAATAACCCCAAATTTTCTCCATGAGTATGGAATTAAATTTGAACACACATCTCGGTGCCAAGTTACAGTCCTCTGCAATAAACACCTACATACAGATATGCAGCATAAAAAAAAAATCAATTTGCATAGGCGTTGCCACGCCCCTTTGTCTAATAGCTATAATTTTTCTCTAGTAGTATGGAATTGATTTCACATGCATACATAGTTCTGATCAAGGCAACGGTTAATTAAGTAAGTAGCCTATTTATCATTCCAGGTCACAAACCGTCTTTGACAAAATTTTAATTTCAAACTGGTGGCAGCCTTCTTCAAAAATTTCTTCGAAATTAAGCTCACTTAAACTTTTTTTTTCGTTTGACACCTGTTTTTGTAATATTGGGGCATATTCTTGTTTGCGTACGAATCGAAAATTACGAAATTTTTCTATAATTTTCTTATACAAAAATTTCAAATTTTCGATTCGCCTCTTATATTGAAATTATTAGTTTAATTTATCTGTTTTGACAGGTGGCAACTCTTAAAAAAGTGGCCTATTTCTCAATCTAGATCATAAACTATCTGTGTGCAAAATTCCATGCAAACAAATTCAATCGTTTCGACGTGATGGAGCCCCAAACATGCAAACTTTCACATTTACATATAACTAAAGAAAGAATGTTACTCATACGCCATGTAGAACTATTAAATTTTTACTTAAGTGTGACAGGTAATGAAATCAACGGAAATAACGCCAATTGACAATATTTCTCATACTGATGCGAAATAAAGTCAATTGACCTTTTCAAAAGAGAAATAAAGTCAACAAAAATTTGGAAGTAAAGTAAATGATGCTATTTCCTAGATCAAATGGAAATCGCGTCAACAATGCTTAAATTATCTTGCATCGTACGTGAGTTTTGAATATTAAAACAAGAAACATTGCCCCGTAAGTGCGTCCATAAATGAAGGAGTTTATTGCCAAATTCCCAGTGCTATAAATCAACACAATCATAAACCATCACCACCGTCGCGAAGCTACGCAAATTTAATTTTTGAAAGAGCACTAATATCAAGGGATTTTATTTCGCTTTTGAAAGGGTAATAGTGTCAATTGACTTTATTACGCACCAGTATGCGAAATAGTGTCATTTGACCTTATTAGATTATATGTACTTTTGCTAAAATCTAAAAGACCTAAGCCGTTACCATGCCACCGCTTAAAACTTCCTTACACACATAAACTTTATTACATTGCGCTTTAACTCGTTCGCGAACATAATTAACAAGTGTAAAGAGATAACAAGAAAAGCTGAAAGACAAGCATTAAACTGAAAAGAAATTCTCAATGGAGAATACATTAATCTTGGTATTTACTTAGTTGCGATGCGAAAGTGCAATGAAAAGAAAAATGGCGTAGTAGTGTTTAGTTGTTGTTGTTGTTGGTAAGTGTTAAGAAGCCATCGAGAGCAATGACAAGTGAAAGTGTTACGTTCGGGTCATCCACAGTGCACGCTAGTTCATCAGTACGCCGCCCGCGCGCAGTTGCCCGTTCTTTCCCGCCAAGTGGCAAGGACAAATTTTGTTTAACGTGGAGTAGATACTCTTTCTAAAATAAGTAAAAATAAAACCGAAAATGAAAATGAAAATTCGTCGACAACTACAGTTGTCGAAACAGCGCCGCACAACTGACGTAAATGACCAAAAGCAGCGGCAGCAGCAGCAGTGGAGCTGACAAGGCTAAAACCAACAAAAATAACTTCATCAAATCTTTTATTGGCGTTGCGAAAGTTATCTACTTACTTACAACAATCGTCTTGAACTCGTCCGCATCTAAGTTTGACTGCATGTTGATATATTTACATATACTATATGTCTGTACATGTATATGTCTAGATATGTGTGCTAGGGCTGGGACTATCCGGATATTCATGCGGATTATCTGTTGACACGAATAAAATCCGGATAGTATGGATATCCGGTTAATATCCGCTTGTGCAATTATTCGTATATCCGGATTTACGAAGATCCAGTTAATATTCGTATTTTCGGTTAATATTCGTATTTTCGGATATCCAAAAAAATCAACAAACTGGTTAATAATATTCGTGAATTCAATTATGCTCTTGACGGACTTGAAGTTTGTTTTGTCACAATATAAACAAATGGCACTATTCTTGTCATCACTTTTTTAGAAATGCTACAATTTGGTAAAATATTCACCACGACCAAAAGTATCGTAACAGCTTTCATTATTCCGTCCATGATATTTTAAAGCCATAAAAAAACTCTCACGTTCAATTTTATAAATTTTTTTTTATTTTTACGAAACGATACTTCAATTTCCCAATACCAGGCGCTCATGCATATGAAGTAGCAAATTTTCTATACGCATAAATTCGTATGTTAAACTTTTTAATTCGTTTGTAGAAGCATCTGAAATTCCAAAGTAGAATATTGGAAATGTAAAAAAATTTATACAAACAATTTTGTGTGTAGAAATAGAAAACTTGTTACTACACATTTATGAGCGCCAGGTATTGCGAAATGAAAATATCGTTTTGATAACGAAAAATTCGGATATTCGGATAGCCGAATATTATCTCAGCTTCCAGAGTAACCGGATTTTTTATTTAGGTATCCGGATATTCGAATATTCGGTTTATCCGTATAGTTGAAAAATCCGGATAAAGTTCCCAGCCCTAATGTGTGCAAGTGTAAAAGTGTGCTTGCATAAAGAAAAACTTTTTGGCATTTTCTTTGCGCATTTTGCACCAACTTTTTGTTTTTACGAGCAATGCTATCTCTCTACTCTCTTCAAATTTTTTTTGCTAAGCAGCGAAAAAAAACCAAATTTTTTTCAAGCGTTTTATTTTTTTTTTGTTTTCTCACTGCAGTGCTCGTTGCGCTTGTCTGCATAGTTACATCCTTGAAAATTTGCAACAAGCGAAAAAGTTCTTAATTTCATTTGTTGTTAATGGAAAATAAATTAAAAGTCAAACTAAACTTGTTTTGCGCACTTGTGCGGACGCATGCAAATACATATTTACATCGATACATATGTACATATGCAGGCACAGGCGATTGAATGCTACACCGAAATCTACACCGAAATGCATACAAACATATATTTGCTGCATATCTAAAAAGGTTTACTACCAGCCAAGGTTGACGTCAGTGCCTTACGCTCTCTTCGCATACTTCCGTCGTCTGTCCACTTGTCTGTCGATTCCTTATTCGCTTACGTTTTCGTCTGTCCCATGCGCCGTAAAGTATGCTATAAGCTTTTACTTAACTTATCTGCGCTCTTTTTCTGCATTTTTCATCCCAATGAAGTGGCACCAAAGAATCCATTCAGCGAAAGTGTCTCTGCTCTTTGAAGGATTTATTGTGTAACGGTTATTGTAAATCTGTTTTAAGAAGTATTGATGTCGTTCGCTTATATAAAAGTTTGACTTTCGTTAAGTATCTAAATAAATACATACATACGTAGGTTTGTGGGCGCGCGTAAATTAATGCGCAAAGCAAATGAACTTGAAACTTTTCAAGTCAATACAAGAAAGCAAAGGATGTTTTGAATTTACTCGTACATATGTAGGAACTAAAAAGTTTCGTGAATCTTGAATGCCTTAAATTGCTAAGGACAAGCAAATTGTTAAAGTTTAAAATTTTTCTCACTTCTTTAGCGCCGGTAATCAATTGAAAAAATCTACAATGCAACGGAAGTGTTTGGGACGGATGTGCCTCCTAATTGTGTGTTTTATTAAATATTGATAATGAATTGAAGAAATGTGAGGCAGTGGTTTAAGGATAAGATCAAGATTACGATTTATACAAGGATGATACTAAAGCGGAATATACAGATAAAGAAAACGTACAAATAAGCAAAAGCAAATAATGAAAAGAAAAATAAAGATAAGTAAGGGTAAGGCAAAAATGAAAGTAAACTACAATTTTTATTATGAGAAAAAAGTTAAGGTGTATATGTCCATGAAGCAAAGAATAATCATGAAGCTAATTATAAAGATAAAGATAAGTGAACAGATGAGGACTAAGATAAAAACAAAGAAAAAAAAGTTGACGATAGAGAAAAGAGTAGAGATGTTGGTGCGGACTGAGATAGAGTGAGGGATATAGATTAAAGAGACAAAGACAAAGATAAAACTGAAGATAAATACACCTTATATAGTGTTATAATAACCTCAACTAGAGTCAACTCAACTCAAACTCAAACTCAAACTCAAACTCAAACTCAAACTCAAACTCAAACCCAAACTCAAACTCAAACTCAAACTCAAACTCAAACTCAAACTCAACTCAACTCAACTCAACACAAAATCACTCAAACCAGTGTTATATTATATTATGTTGGGTAGAACGAAATGCGCTTAGTAAATGCCTAATATGTCATAGAATAAAATTTTGTATTAAATATTTGTAAGTACAGGTATATGTACATATGTATGTATATTCAAATATACATATGTATGTACATACATACTTATATGATTCAACATATAGATTTTGTCAACACATTCTACAGATGTGCACACAGATCTAACTACTTAAATATATATGTCGAATACCTTTTAGCTGCAGTTCGAATTGGTTCCCATTCAACAGTATTCATACTTAAGTAATACTGGCACTCACAACAATCTATCGACACCACAGCCAACAAGCAGTTAATGCGTTGACAATGGAAACTGATCCGTCGAAAGTGCTTAATGATATGCGAGATTATAAAACAAGCGCCTGTGTAGATATGTAGGGTACGTATGTGTGTATGCAAGTGCATGCCCTGAGTGATATTCGAAATATATATGTACACATTATTTATGTACATGACTAAGCATATGCATCCAAATATTTGAACATACGCACACAGCTCATTGCTGAAGATGTACTGTTTCTATTTTAGAGCCCTGCATGGTTGATGCCAGACAAACAGTAAACAGTGGGATTGCATGTTGTTAAAATTTGTTTCTAACTGATTTATGTATATAATTCGTTAGCTTAAGGTTGAAATGTTTTGTGAACGAGGTTCCTGTCAGCACTGCCTTTTATTAAAATTCAGGAAAATCTAAAGTCAAGCTCAATTATTAATTTTAGTATCAATGAATTATTTTCAATTTTGATTGAATTTTTGCAGACGTCTTTTATGAATAAATGCACAAATATATGCATACATACATGCATATGCTACTGCCCAATATGTATCATTACCGAATGTTATTTCTACTTGCAAATATGTAATTATTATTAATCGGTGATTATTATTAATTTGTGTTTTTTCGCGCTTAATTACATTTAATGCAATTTAAATTAAATTACAATGCATTTAAGATAGTGCGAAATTATTCATACGTAAATGGGTTGAAAGTTTCACTATTTAAGATAGGTATGCATTTGGATTTTGAGTAGATGGATTTGTATAAAAGAAAGAACCAATTGAGCCAAAACCTCTAAAGTGTACAAAATTTTTTTTTCGTAGGCCTAGCTTATGGTCCCTTATTTCTCAAAAATTCCTAATTATTGCGTAGCGCAAGAGGCTCAATATATCTATTATTTCCTGTTTTCGAAGCAAAAATATACGAATGATTTTTAAACTTGTGCTGGGGACAAACATTTTGTTGCTGGTTTTAAATGTAAGCGATTGGCACAATTTCTGCATAATTGCCTCTTTATAGAAGCATGAATAACACAACAAAATTTTGTTCTTAAAAAAGGTAATTGTTGTAAATAAATTAATAGTAAAAAAATATTAAAAAAAAGTCTCTAAATATGAACCAATTCGAACCATACATATATACGGGGTTTCCAAATATGTAAACTTCTGCGCTACCTATCGGCAAATTTTTTCCATCCTTTTATTTTATTCCTTTTCATATAGGTAAATATGAGCTAAATCAGAACATAGATGCAGGTTTTTGAAATATTTGGAACCCCGCGGCACCTTTTTTGCGCGGCTAAATTTTTTGTGAATTATTCCCTTCCATGTACATTTCAAATATGAACCAAATCGGATTTTCAGCTATACGACACCTGCACCACCTAGCAGTATAACTCATCTTTATATTGCTTTGACATCAGATTTCGAGCTTGATTTGAATTTTCAAGCTTATAGCTCTTCGGGAAGTTGACTAAAAATTGATTACAAAATTTTTACAAAAAAAAAATATATTTACATACGAGTGCAAATATGGTGAACTCTAAATAGCGTGGACTTTTCAATGATTTCCTTTTTTTTCTAAACATCCGTGACTAAGCGAAAACATCGAAAATCATTTCACGTGACCATACACTGAAATCATTTTCAGCTAGATATTTTCGAAGAAATACTTCGCGAATTAAATATATTCTTCAACTATATTGGCGCTGTAACCACCTAAGCGAATTTATCCGAGTCCAAAAGAGCACGCCAGTTGTCGTTTCTCTTTTGTGCCAACTGATGCCGATTGGAGATGCCAAGTGAAGCGAAGCCTTTCTCCACCTGGTCTTTCCATGTGCTACCAGCATCGAGACACGCATTGTAGGTATGTATGTATACTCTCACAGCTGAAGCGTTTCTGTCCACTAGCACGACGTGGCTGAGCCAGCGGAGTTCTGAGCAACGCTGACTAAATCGTCTTGGTTGTTCTTAAAGAAGTTCGTTCTGGTTTTGAAACCTTCTTTAATCGCGAAACTCCCTGAAAAACTTTTCGGGATTTTTCCTATTGGCCAGCAAATACGTCTCACTTCCCTTTTGAGCTTCCTATATCGGTGCCTTATAGCTCGCGTTGCGCCCGTTTGATCCGTGTGCCCATCTTGGATGCAACAAGACAGTGGACCGAGGCGGGAGCGTACCCACCGTCTATCGCTACATGGGCGATAGGTTTTCTCGTTATTCGATTGAGATAGCCACATAGCTTTGGTGAATATATGTATTTATGAGATCTTTGAATTAATCGTCTTTCTCATCCCTCGAGGCGTGGACATAAAATGAGCGAGATGTTGTGTCTACAACCACCGGGCTGAGCGGCATAACTAGGCGACGAAATACCCTTATCACCACAAATCTAACACCGAATTCGCGCTTTTTTACGTGGCACCTACGCATTTTTTGCCTTGCCCCGCCCATCGCAATTCTAGGATGGTGGTGATGTCAGACTTTGTCTTCACGAGGACATCAACCAGCCGGGTAGGGACCCCATTTAAGGATCCGGACATTCCAGGTGAACGCTTTGAAATTCTAGTCTTTCAAAATTGGCCATAATCCAAAAGAAGGGATCTTTCCCTTTTCATTGATGGTTTTTGAATTGTAAAAATATTTGCCCCAGAGTGTAAAAATTGGCGATCTTAGTTTAGGGCCTTGTTCGGTGTAGTTTCGGAATGTTCTGGACTAGTTCAGGCCTTTTTTGGGCCTAATGCGGGACTAGTATTAGCCCAGTTCGGGACTTTTTCAGGGTATTTTGGGCAATAGTTCACGACTAGCTCGGGACTTGGTCAAACCTTTTTCGGGACTTGTTTAAATTTCGTGAGAACACTTTTTTTCGAGGCGGATCCTAACTAAGCGCACAACCGTACTTAGATATCTAGACACACTTATACTTGTCTACAAAAAGTCACTCATCAAGCAATGCGCATCAGCAAGAAATGTAAATACAATCGCATTCATGGAATGCAAAAAGCAAAATACTTTTGGATGCAAATTAACAAATGTGTGTAGAAAATATTTCAACTAGTCGCGCTGGCGAGCAGCCTTTAGCGAACTCTCCGTGCAAGGGGATCTCACAAAATTTTAGATTCAGTTTGTGTGCGATGAGCATAGAAAAAACATTAATACAAAAATAAAACTATAAAAAAATCTGGACTTTTAAATTTCGCAGAAAGAATGGAAGAGCAACGAACGCAGCGAGCGTGAGTTGTCTGCTTGTAAGTGAATAAATGCATTCATAAACATGCACTCAGGAAGAAGCAGAAAAGGAGCGCATCAGCACCAAAATGAAAAAAAAAATATATATATTTAAAATCGCGGGTAAAATGAGAGCAATAAAAAAATCAAGCGCTCGCTAAATTCGCGCAACAAAGAACTATGCCATAAATAAAGCAAAGCAATGGACAACCGCGTTGAAGTTGAAGAATAACTATTTTTATTTTCTAAGTTTTTTTTTTTAGTTGTTGGCGTGTCTGCATTTTTCGTAGCGTTTTCGCATTTTGCACGTAGTTAGTACCGCTGCTATTTTGCTGTTTTTGGCATTTTTCTACGTGCGCTACTTTTTTCTTAGTATTTACTTAGTTCTACTTCCGAAATGTTTTTGTTGCCCTATGCCATGCTGATGACAGACATTCGTATTTTGCATTCCTTTGAGGCGTCATAGCAGTGCTGCTTTGTATGCACAAGCGGATTTTTGGCAGATTAAATGCGGCACAAAGTGCATAGTTGGTGGCGCGTGCGGTGCGGCGGCCGGGGCGTATGAGTAACTTTAAAGTGTTGATGTTGATTTTGGTGATATACATTTTTATGGCGAAATGTTTTACCTAAGTATTCATATGCATGTACTTTAAAAGAAAAGCAAATACCTCTGAATCGACTTTTGGTTTAAAAATTTCGTGCAGCGATTTTGCGTGCTCTTCCTTTCGGTTTAGTCTAAGCGGCATGCAGTTAGCTGCTGGCTTGTTTGCAATGCCGCTGTAGCCCGCTAATTAGGCGCAAACATTAAATATGAAAATTCATTTAAAATTATAATTTTATATTTCCATGTTTGCCTTTTTGTTCATTTCACTGATTAAAAAATGCAGAGCCAAATTATTGAACATCGAAAATTCAGGATTTTTTGGCTGCTTGCTTGTTTAGGTTCTAGAAGCTTCCTTTTGTACTTAGTTGATTGAACTATTCAAAATTTCATAACTTTCTCTGTGCGCATCCCAAAATGCTTATAATTTATTGACAAATATGACCAAACAAGCTTTTATGTTAGCATAGTTTTACGCTGAAAGTTTCAGCTGCTCAACGCTGCGCCTGCAATCGAGGCAACTCGAACACCCAGACCTTCTCAGTTTCATTCGGGATAACTAGCAAGTAGTTCAGCTTACTATCCTAACCTAACTAAAGAAAAGCTCGGCAGAAAGAGAGCTAATTTACTAAGCTTTTGATTTCTCGTCAAACGAATAGATCGTTTTTGAGATTTCTACAAAGCGCCGTGCAAATAGCTACTACTTGACTTTCGCCTGAGCAGCATTTTATAATAAAAATTAATTAGTTTGTTATATAGAATTGAATTCAAAAGCAAACAGAAACCAAAAAACCATGTTCTAAATAATTTCGCAGACTTTTAACAGTCAAAAACTACTTTCTGTTTACCACTGAGTACATTTGCACATATTGAGGAGTGGCTGTATGTGGATATGAAAATAGCTCTGAAAACCACATGCCTACATAAAACTGTAAGTTGTAAATTAGGATGTATGTAAGTATGTATGTATGTGCATTAGCTTGCCACTTAAAGCGGCCACTCATCAACCCACACATGCCTACATATTACGCTTGCCATTTATCTCCCTTTTTGGTACCAAAATGTAAAAGATGTGCCAAAATATGCAACGGATATAGATTTAAATATTCAAACATTTTACAAATACAAATTTGCGATGTCGTTTATACATAAATTAATTTCTCTAGCTTTATGTGAACTAGTTTTTAATGCTGGAACATACCTTTCTTAAGTAAAATTCTCTGTAAAAACAGCCAAATATTTTTTTTTTTTTTTGTTAGTGTTACTAAACTCAGTATTTATTACTATTTGAGGGAATAAAAGCGACCTATATAGTTGAACATATACATATGTATGTAGATCTATTATGCTGGCCATATAAAAGTTCACTGCAACCATAGACCACTTTTTAAATTAAGTATTTTAGAGGGTGCCATATTTCAGATTCTGGATGGAGAGGATAACCGCTCGCCGAAATGTAAGAGCCTTTTTGACAGCACCATGTCGTAACCTTCTATTTTATGAACCTTGATTGAAAAGCTACTCAGAAAAACTTTTATTTTATTATTATTTTTTTTTTTGAAACATTCAACTTTTCGACTTTGGCGTAATTTTGCAGAACTTTCATTTTCCTTTTCAGGAACTCTAGAACTTTTGAAAAGTTACTCAGAGCAGTTTTAAATTTTATTTTTTTCAAACATTTAACTTTTTCGACTTTTTCGAAAAAAAAAAAAATGTTTTTCGCGTAATTTTGCACAACTTTCTTTTTTCTTCTTCAATCAAATTCTGAAATAGTGCCTTTTTGAGATAGGGCATTTTCGAACTGGCTGCCGAGATAGGTCGATCTTCCACACAGCAGTCGATATGTACTTGGGAGTATATCCTTCATTTCTATGAATATGGCTCGGTGCCTATGTTCTGGAACCTCGAGATAATAAGCCTCATTTTTATATAAAATTTATTTATATTATTTTTTGTTATTTGAAATCATAGCTGGCAAATTAATAATTATCGTATTTTACCAAACTGCAAAAAATGTATCAAAAATGGTTTATTTGGACCGAAATGGCAACCGTGCTACATATGCGTGTATGTGTGTGCCATTTTTAGTCATTACTTTCCTTTATGGTTTACATTTTAGCTCCAATTTTTTGGGCTGCCATATGTTTTTTGTTTTTGTTCTTTATTCATTAGTGGTTGCTACCCACTGCTTTTTGTTAATCTTTCGCTCTTTTGGTTTTTATTCCTTCTCAGTTTCGCAGCGCATTTAAGGCAACGTTGTACCTCATGGATGCTGCTTTTACCTGCCACAAGCTAGAAACGCGCTCATGAATAATACCAGATATGTTTTCCACAAACAAAAAAAAAAAAATAAGAAGCTTAGTACGCCAAAAACCAAAACCAAAAGCGCTGTGCAACATCAGTGCGGTTGCATGCTACTTACGTCAGCCACTCAGCGCACAACTTCGGCTGCTGCCATCAGTTGAATGCACATTAGATGCGCTGTAATGCATACCTGTCAGTGGTGTCAGTGGTGTGAGTGCTGTGAGTGGGGAGAGTAACATACACCGAGACTCTCATTAACTTCCATAACTCACTTTAGCGGGCTGTTGTTGTTGCCATTGCACAATTTGACGTTTCCGCTAATAGCCTTGTTGCAAATGACTGGCATCCGCATTAGATTACACAGCTGCTCGTTAAGGCTTTCAGCTCAGCGCGCTTGCTGTTTTTGTTATTTTTTTTTTTTTTGCGGTTCCATGTAATCCACACTACACTTAGCCTGAGCCTGTCGAGTAGCGCGAACTAACTCGCTTAGTTTCTATTGAAATGTAAACTAAAAAACAAATAAAATCCCATTTCGCCTCATTATTCGCATTCTTCAATATTTCAAAGCGCTGCTGTGGTTTTTGGGAATTTTTGTTGCCCATTCGCAGCCGTCAAAGTATGTATTAAAGTTTCATTTGAGCCGATTTCATTATGTAGTTGTTGTTGCTTTTGTTTTCTGCTTGCATGGCACACGCCTCGCGCCGCAAGCCTTGCAAGAGTTGCAAGCAACAATGCGCTCGAATTTTCTATCTTACCAGAGTCGCACATACACACACACACACCCCCGAACGCGTTTTGGCAACTTTCATTTCCACTTCTTCTTCTACTTCTTAAGACGACGTGCTCGCTACTAAATGGCGCTAATTATTTGCGTGCTTTGCGGTATAACTTGCGCAGTTGCGCACTCATCTGTGGCATGCTACTTGTGGCAACTTTAAACATTTTACGCTTTCTGCAATTCAATTGGGTCGTGCTGTCGCCATTAACGTTGCTGTTGCTGCTGTTTCTGTCGCTTGTCGTCTGCTTATTGTATTTTCGGTTTTGGTTGAAGTGAAAGTGTCAGTGAAAGCAAGTAGCTGCGCAAATGTTTTAAGTGATGTGACGCTTGAAATTAATCATACGCCATGTAGCACTTTAATTGTAGCTATTTTAGCGTCATTCAAATGCTTTGCAGACTCACGAAAATTTATGTGAGATACATATTATTGTACTTCAGCCATTATTACGGTAGACGAGTTTAGTGCTTGGAGTTCCCTGTGGCATCATAGCTTCATAGGTAATTTTTTTTTATCCTTGTTATACGTAGAAAGGCCTGGAATTTTTGGCTTCAATTTACAAGATGCCGAAATGGCATTTTTGAAAACTACTAACATCCTTCCTTGTGTTGGGCGGGATCGATACCAAAAGTAATGAGATATCGACTCACAAAAGGATCGACAGCACCCGATTTTTAAAAGTAGCGATACTGGAGTACTCAGAATGAACTCAGTACCTACTCACAAAAGAGCTCGAAAGTACTCAGTACTCAAAAAAGGAACTCGATAGTATTCAGAACTTAAAAGAACTCGAAAGAACTCAGTACTCAAAAATACTCTGTTCCAATAATCGCTTTGATACATGTACGCAGGATACATTTAACGGTATTCAGAAATGATTGTACTCAATTTGCAGTTTCAACAATTTTCAAGTATAATAAATACTTGTACCCAGTACAGTTAGCCATTCTTTTGACGTAATTTGGGATTCATATATTAATTTGAACAAAAAAAAAAATACTGCCAGCTTGTGAGATTTCTATACCAAGTATTTAAATGTTACCAACATGTGTATATAACGAAAGTACTCAGTAATCTGAAAAATACTCGATCCTAAAAAGTAACGATACCAAAGAACTCGATCCTCAAAAGTACTCGATACTTCCCAACACTAATCCTTACTAATATTATAAATCCGAAAGTGATAAAATTCTGAATTGTAACCCTCATTATGAGCTCAAATATAAAATCAGAAAAGAGCATATTTCCCTTCTTAGTAGGGCACGCCAATATGAGTCCAAGATAGGAGTCATATTGGAGTTTGATATATGAACTTGGCATGGGGATATATACAATCAATACCCTACTCATGGATGGAAATGAGCGTTATTGGGGATGGGGCGTGGCACCTCACTTACACACTGAATTTAAAATATGTAATTCAACTTGAATTAGGGGAATTAGGTAATTAAATGTGGGTGTAATATGAAAAAAGGAGCAGTTTGAAAATATTTTGAAAAGGGTTGCCAACTGTTTAAAAAGCGGAATTTAATAAGATTAGATGTTAAAAAATTTAAGTTATACGAAATATTAAAACGAGAGAATGTTAAGAAATATTTCTTAACGTTTAGAATATTTTGTACGGGTTTGAAGAGGGTTGCCACCTGTTAAAATATTAAATTCAATCCAAATTATTTATTAAGTTACATGAACCATTACAATATGGCTATCAATAGAAATGCTTCTGAAAGGGTCTCTCTTTTAAATTACATTTAGGAGGGTTGCCAACCGCTACGAAATCAAATTCAACTTGATTTAAGAAAACGGGTAATTGCAATATGTATCACAATATGGATGTCAGGCGAAGCAGGTTTAAGAAGGTTTTAGTTTGTCAATATTTTGAAAAGGGTTGCCACCTGTTTGAAAAGTCAAAATTAATTAAATTATACACAATTTTTTATGATATATTTAAAATTTGCTCGTGAAAGGAAATTGTATTAGGAAAATTTTGTTGAGCATTTAGAATATTTTTGAGGTGTTTGAGTACGCTTAGTTCTATTTAAACAAATTACATCTAACGTTGCTAGCGGAAATCTCATACACTCAGCTTAGTGGGTGAGGGCGAACTAGTTTCAATATATTTTTGTGAAATTCTTCGGATTTCATCAACCAAAATTTTCTAGTTTCTAAAGCTTATAAAACTGGTTTATTTTATTTAGTTATTGCACCCTTGTTTTAGAAAAGTGATGCTTGTTTGTTTGCCAAATGGAAGTGAAATAAACAATCTCCTTTCGATTACCTTTTTATCCCCAATATGGCACCTCATAAATAAAAATGTTTGGCAGTCCTGCACGTAGTACGTCTAAAAATGCACAGCTACACTAACGTCTAACTTACACTAAACTACCTTCAAAATATCCTCTTTGACAATTTAAAGACTAAAATTTTGATTAAAATATGCTTATTTGTCTTCTTTGTTGATTGTACATAGTTTACTTTGCCTGAAGCTGTATGTCAAATAAAACAAAAATTTACTTTTAAATTGCTTATGTACCTACATATCGCTTTATTGCATTTACTTCAGTAGTATCATAACTCAGAAAAGCAGAACTCGAGAAAAATGGTTTTAAAGTTTTGAATTTATAAATATATCGTTACCTGAGTGGAAGATCGACGTATCTCAGCAGCCAGTTCGAAAACGCCCTATCTCAGTAAACTTTCCAAGAACGCCCTAGTTCAGAATTCGATTGAAGAACGCCCCATCACAGAATTTGGTTCTCAGCTGAAAATACATTGAAAATGTGCTGAGATAGGGCTTTTTTTGAATCGGTAGTTGAGATAGTGCGTTCTTTAACCAAATTCTGAGATAGAGCGTTTTTCAATAAAATTCGGAAGTGGGCCGGTCTTGAAAAGTTCTGCGTACTTAACCCAATTTTAGTATTTTTTGGATTATGACACTATTGGTGAAAATGAGGGATATGTATATTTATGTATTCATATGTATGTTTATATAAAAGGATATGAAAGAAAAAACATACGAAATCATCTTTTAGCAATTCTAAAAACATGTGCCTGCTCGTAAAAATGTGTGTAGATTTTACAAACATAAAACCCTCTGGGTATTTTAGTTTAGCCACATTGTCTCCATTTCCTGGGTTGCTTTGTTATTTCCTGTTTTGCGGTTAGTTTACTGGGTACGCTTTTTTGTTCTTATTCACTTGTAATTGTAATTTTTGTGTTTTTTTTTACATCCAAACTCATTTTGTCTGTTGTCTTTGTGTGGTTAAAAAACAACAATCCAAACACTTAAATCCACTAAAAAGGCTGAAACAAACCTGCATATCTAACTAGAGACTTACCTATTTAAGTGTGCGCATACATATGTATGTATATTAGGTACATTAGGGTAGTAAAAAAGGAAGTTTTGAATGATAAACGGAAAAAAGAGTATGTATCCGCAATTTTTATTAAGAAATGATATTTAAAACTGAAGGTCTCCTAAAGGAAAGCAGAGTTTTCCGAACAAAAAATATTGATTTTCAAGAATTACGTACCATTTCTACGAAAAAGTGTTTACCCCATACATGCATATATATAAAGCACATGGAAAGCTTCATAGGCTTTGCGGCTGTTCTAAATATAATAAAACTACGGGTAGTCTTTTTTTCTATTTTCTATTTTCTTTTTAGAATAAATCCTAGCGTTGAGAGCTTAGCATTTTAAACTTTTTTACCCGCATGTATTTTAGACCGCCCTAATGTACATACATAAGTGTGGCATAAAAAAAATTGCATGCGTGAGCGCGCTTGAGCCAACTTCAACACTTTTTGCGAAAATATTTATGTGAAAACTTTACACGCAGAATAAAAATAAATGTATGCTAAAAATTTTTTTATACACTTTTGCACACAAAGAAATATTTGAATATGTAAATACATATGTATATAATATTTAAGCAAAAATATGTTTGGTTTTATTTTGTTTTTATATATGTGTTAAATTTGTGTTGACTCAAAACTGTACTTCCTGCTGCGCTTTGTTTCGTAGGAAATAGTAAACAGATATACAACAGAAAAATGTCGCAAACAAGAATGTCAATATTTATATGGAGGTGATTGTACAAAAACATTCGTATGTAAATATGTAGATGTGAGTATGAAAGAAACCATGAAATATTAAGTATTTTTAGATTTATTTCATAAGCGCTATTAGGCAGGTAGGCAAGAGTGGCTGCCGCCGGAAGGGCACACCTTTGGACACCAGGATAATTATCCGCCCTGCTGAACTATTTCGTGTCACCGATGAATCTCAACAGGCATCTTACATAAGTGGTTGAAACCTTGTTATCTAAGGTCAGCCAGCCGCGGAGATACCAGTTGCCGCAGCCTGCTGCTGCACGTGAGGCATATTTACTCAGGATATGTAAGACCGTTTCCTCATCTTCGTAGTTCTTAAAGCTTCTGAAAGACCTGCGGAAAGGCAGACCGAGCCTTTCTGCATGTTCTCCTGTTAGGCAGTACCCGTGTAGAGCTTCTGAAATATTAGGTGTATCTTCTCTTCTCAGAGAGTATACGTTTAGTGACCGTTTCCGATCCCTTTCAGGGTATGTATGTATGTCGGCAAATTCGACTAGTCGTACTATGACTCCAGCCCTCTCCAGTTTGTATAAAAGTCCTTTAAGTAGCAGATTGTAAGTGGCGTATGTCATACCCATGAGTTCTTTACCAGGAAGAATCTGTTTGGTCGTGCCTTGCCTCGAAAGTTCGGCTGCCATACAGTTTTCCTCTATGTCCCTGAGGCTATAGGCCCAAGTGAGGTGAAGTTAAGAAAAGCTTCTGCACTTCTTAAAGTAAAGTATTAACCCACTTAAGAAGAAGCTTGCAGCACTACCACCCGGCAGGACCCATTTGTTTATTTTAAAAACTGTCTAAGTACGACTTGCACTAATCATGATATCTACAACGATCGGAAACCTGGAAAGGATACAAGAAGTGTGTGCAAGCGGGACACTTTGCTCAACGGTCAAATACGCCCTAAATGCTTCCGGCATAATAGTTCAAGACATGTCGCTCATGAATTTAAATAACTTAAGGCCTCCCTTCACTTTCGATAAGTGGTCCAAAATTGTGATTCCAATATGTATACGACAAGACTAAATAGTAAACAGACGTCACCATATTACTGATGCCAAAATTGTTACACAGTTGAAAAATTTTCTTTCCTAAATTCAGGCTAAACACGTCATTTTGGCTCCCTGGCAGTGCATATAATAAGAAAGTGCTAGGCCTCCTGAGGACAACACGGAGTCGAGATCAAAGGTCTTCAGAAAGGAAATAAGTTTTAGTCATGTTCAAAATAAAATGTCTTAAATTTGACTGAAAAAACGTTTACCTATTGCCGTATAGCTAACCCCAGTACTTATGGATTTGGGAATTTGTCTGTATCTTAGTCCTAATCTTAATCTTAATGTTACTTTTAACCTTAATCTTGATTTCAATTTTAATTTTAATCTTAAGCTTAATCTGAATTTCAGTCTTAATCCTAATGTTAATCATAATCTTAATCTTAGTCTGAGTCCTTATTTTAATACTTATCTGAATCTTCATCTTATTCTTAATTTTAATTTTAATCTTAATCATAATCTTAATATTATTCTTAATTTTATTCTTAATCTTAATCTTAGTCGTTATCTTAATCTTAATCTCAATCTGCACATAAATCTTATTCTAAATCTTAATCTTAATTTTAATCTTATTCTTAATCCAGATCTTATTCTTAATTTCATTCTTAGTCCTAAAGTTAATCTTAATATTTATCTTAGTCATAATCTTAATACTTATCTTAATCTGAATCTTAATCTTAATCTCAATATCTTAAAATTAATCTTAATCTAATCTTAACCGTAAACTTTATCTTAATCTTGATATTAACCTTAATCTTACTATTAATCTTAATTTTAATTTTAATTTGAATTTGAATTTGAATTTGGATTCGAATTTGAATTTGAATTTGAATTTGAATTTGAATTTGAATTTGAATTTGAATTTGAATTTGAATTTGAATTT